>NC_081170.1:8853686-9153686 GCF_012432095.1 Onychostoma macrolepis
GAATACAGTAAATATTGGTGAAGTGTTATTATAATATCAAATAACTGTTTGTGAATATACTTTAGAATGTAATTTATTCCTGTGATGGCAAAGCTGAATTTTCAGCAGTCGATACTCTTCAGTATCACATGATCCTTCAGAAATCATTCTAATATGCTGATTTGGTGCTAAAGAAACATTATATACTGTTTTGAAAAAAGATGCCTATAATTTTGTGGGAACCGTTATATTTTGAAATACATTTAAATAGAAAAGTTTTTTTTAAATTGTATTAATATTTTACAATATTCATCTATAAGAGACTTCTTTGAAAAGGTAAAAAAACTAAATTATTCCAAACTATCATTTAAATTGTGTATTAATACTATTATTCACAGAGAAATTGAAGTGTAGTTACTGTCTTTAAATATGGATAAATGAAAAATTATGAAAAATGTGACAGATTCGTATCTTGAAAACGTTATTATATGTATCGCCAAACCTTTAAGGCTACTGTTGTGTTTTCTGTATATTTATGCTGGTTGAGGCAATAAATTACAAACGAATACAAACTCAGTATTGTTTATTTGACATACAGGTGCTTTTGATTTCTGGTCAGCTGGCTTCAATGGAAAGCTCGGATCTTGTTTATACAGACAGGCAAATCAACACTTTGCTCGGAGAAAACTGAACAAAAGTTACTAAAACGTTGCAGCGAGAGTGTTGTTGCTCATCCAGTATGAAGAAAGCCATTTACACCAATCAACATGCAGTCTCTCAGCCTCTGGCGGCAGGCAATGTCCGCGGTGGCAGTAAGCATGCTCATTTTTAATTTACTCAGCCCCCAAAAAAAAAAAACAGACGTTTATACAAGTCTAATTTAATGTCTCAAAAACCTACATTCAAACCATGATACAGTGCTGTACCTGGACCCCCTTAAAAAAAAAAAAAAAAACATTCCACGGATCATCGAACATGCCCGGCCCCACGTTACACAGTTCAGCCTCAATCCAGCACCAGACCGGGCGCGAGGGGGGCTGAAGGGTGCCCTCTGAAGTTTACGGGGCGTCCTCAATGTCTGCAATGGTGTGGATGACGAGCGCCCCCTCTCTCATGTGCATATACAGTATACGTTTAAATTATACAGGTAGCAGCAACACCCCCTCAGCGAGGGGTTAAGAGGGTGAGGGGGTGACATGGACTGATAGGGAAAGAAAGGCAGAGGAGCAGTGAGGAACAGTATCTCTCTATACTGTTCCAGTGTCTCTGCTCTGGTCCCTCCGGCGACGGTGCTCTGTTTTGTTCCGGCTTTCTGAATCCTCTCGGTCGATCGTCTCCTTCTCTCGTTCTCTCTTCCTCTCTCGACGGGCCTCGGCGTTGTCTTTCTCCTGCAGGTTGAAGCGTTTTTTCTTCTCTCCCCGCCGCTGACCTTTTGGCTTACCTGAGAGGACAAATGGTGACAGCATGAAGCATTTTGCAACAATTATTGAGACAAATATAAATATAAAGTGTTTTTCTTTTGTTTTTTTTTCACCAGGTAAAAATCTGATCACTTGGAGAAGTAATAGTTCATGCCTCTTCAAAAAAAAAAAAAAAAAAATGAGGTTCATTACATTATATTGTAACAAAAGATTTCTAATTCATCTCTTTTATTCTAAACTTTCTATTCATCAAAGAATCCTGAAAATGTGTATCATGGTTTCCACTTGAGCAGGAAATCAGCATATTAGAATGATTTCTGAAGGATCATGTGACACTGAAGACTGCAGTAATGATGTTGAAAATTCAGATTTGGCATCGTAAGAACAAATTATGTTTTAAGAAAAAGAAGAAGAAATTACAAATAAATTACCACATATATTCAAATAGAAAACTAATATTTTAAATTGTAATAATATTTCAAAATATTACTGATTACTGTATTTTGAGCATATAAATGCAACTTTGCTGAACATACGAGACTTATTATTCTGATCATTCATATCCACAGAACAAACAAGTTACATGTTAACGCTTACGGTTTGGGTTGGGTTGTTCGGGATGTTTATGAGTAATGGTTTTTAAGCACCACAATGTTTACACTTTTCTGGAAAAGTACTTGCAGTGTTTTTGCACAATAATTTGGGATAAGAGAAAGTATTGTAACAGGAAGAAGTACACACACAATGTGAATATCACGCTGGCCAGTCAGAGTTTGGCAGGCATCTGGGCTGATTTATTTGCCGTGCAGGCGTGTTGAATCATTCTATCATTCTATTAATCAGTCTTTAGTGATTTTCCCATCACCCTCATCTCTCTCCGGCTCCAGATGGCATTACTCATTCAACCTAAGATGACCATTGTTCTTAATTTTCCGCTGTTTTGGTTGGGAGACATGCCTTCGGCAATCATCACTTCCATTTAAAAGTGTTTTTCATAGATTATTAAGAGTTTGATGGAATCCAGGTTGAAGACCCATTTATACAGTTGTGAAACAGCAGAGCCATCTGGTGCATTGTGTGACTGGTTGTGTCTGGTCTACCACAAGATGACAGTCTTGTACAACAACTTTTTCCATTTCATTCTTTCTTACACACTGTCAAATGATGGTTGACAATGAATCAGCCCTAGTGTGGAGTGGACAACTTAAATTTCACGTTCTCACACAAAACTTTAGAAAGACTTAAGTCAGGTCCACACTACAACTATATTGATAACCAACCAGAGACACGATATGGTTGGAATCACTTTCAGAACTATTTTTTTTTTCCAGCTGATGAGCAATAAAAACATTGACAGCCAATCAGAATCCACCCTGCTTTAAAGGGCTCAAGCAGCGTGTACATATAATAAACAGAATGTTATTGTGCATTGGCGTGGACGCTAATATAGTTAACATTATATCTTTATAGTTATCGTCAGTGTTGGGCAGTAGCGTCGCTAAGTAGTGACGCTACTAGTTTAACTACATTTCTCAGTAGCGTGGCGGTAGCGTCACTGCTTTCTGAATCAAATAGCTTTTCGGTAATTAAGCTCTTTTTTTGATCAAGTAGCGCGGTAGCGTCAACAAAAGCTAATGTTACATTATCCAAAGAAAGCATTCTGAAACTCGAGCTCAAAATAGAAATAAAACTGCTACGGATCACTGATCCTGGATCAGTAAGTGACGCCACAGACACTAAAGCTCGTAACGCCATTGGCTCCTCAAACTGTCAGTCAAACCTCATTATTCCTCCCGCCTCTCTCGTCAATGAAGTGCGGCGCACGTTTTGGAGCATCTCAGCTTGTTTGCAGTCTGAAGGTAAACAAAGAACTGTTGATTGAATAAGTACAGCGGTTTCTTTACTCAAAAAACACTATTTATAAAGGCTAATGCTTTTTTTTTTTTGTCTGTTTTTTTTTTTTTGAGGAGCGGAGAAGAGTTTCTCTAGCATTTGTTGTTAAGTCACAGCCAAATAGCTCGTGCGAAGCGCTGAATCTTTCATAATATGATACTTTGGCCAAATAACAGAAAAAAAACTGAACGCCCACACAGCGACAGAAAACTGGGGGAAACGGGACACGAGTCAGGAAAAAAAATAATACAAAAAAACATTCGCTGGTCAAAAGCTTCGTATTTGAACTTGATTTTGTTGAAATGTTTATATTAATATCTAATGACACATGCAACGATGCAAATAAACAGAGCCTATCTGTAGGCCTAAACATCTATATGGTAACACTATACAATACGATTTCATTAAAATACATTTGTTACAGTATTTATTAATCTTTTTAATGTTAGTTAATGAAAATACAGTCGTTCATTTGTAGTTCACAGTGCATTAACAAATGTTAACAAACAACTTTTGTTTTGTTGAAATTAACATTAAGATAAATGCTGCAGAAGTATTGTTCATTCTTAGTTCATGTTAACTACACTAGTTAACTAATGTTAACTACTGAACCTTATTGTGAAGTGTTACCATTTATATAAATGTATCTGTATACAATAAAGCCACAATACCAACTACCAATAGGAGGTTTCCGGCCGACAGCGAAAATTTATTTTGCCTATGTCACAATTTGAGGTCAATCCGGCCCTGTATTTGATACTGAATGTTGCCAAATTGGTTTGGAACAGCTGTTGAATAAACAATTAAACTGAACATGCCTGTCTATCTGCTTGACTGACAGTTTTATTGATCACTGAGAGAGCATTGACTTGGTATGATGTTGGTTCAATAGAATTTTTTATTTTTTTAAATAGCTTGGCTGTAGTAAACTACTTTTGCCATGTTGCCGTAGCTTAGCTTGCTACATTTCCCAGGGCTGTAGCTTTAGTGTAGTTAAGCTTCATTTAGAAGAGTAACTGTTAGATTAGCTCACTACGTTTTCCAAGTAGCTTGCCCAACACTGGTTATCGTTTTTGGTGTTAACTAGTGTTTTTGGCCCTTTTTTTGCCCAATTTGGCCACTTTAAGTGTCGTTGCACAGAAAGATTCTTAAAATATTCGCCAAACAATAATAGCAAATGGTTTCAAAACAACATGAGAGTGAATGAATTATGACTGCATTTTCATTTCTGTGTGAATTAGACAGTGGAAATGCAAAAAAGGTGGGGGTGACCCATCAAATGCAGAGTCAGAGAACTTTATCAGCACTGCGCTCTTGAGCAACCGGTCCGGTTTCTTCCAGGAAAATTAGCGTACTGTACGTCTCCTTGGAATAAAACTGTCAAGATGAACAACCAAGGTGAAGCCACCCAGCTGAACATTTGACACCGGAATAAACGTACAATCGATAAGCTCATCAAAAATAGAAAGACTTCAAATAAAAATTTGGGTAATATGACTTTATCTCGCTGTTGCTCAATGCTCACGGCTAGCCAATTTCCATTATTGTCAGAGGCTTATCGGTGGGGCACGGATGAGGATCGGAAAAGCGCTGAGGTGGACAAGCACCTCTCCCCCGCTTCCCCCTCCCAAAGCGGGCTCTATTAATCAGCCAGACTCTCTCCGGACTCCCTGCCCGCTGCAACCCACACTGACCCACACATTCCTGGGGTCCAGCCAGGGCGATAGGGGGCCATTGCAGCTCCAGCTCTCGAAATAAACTCGCCCCTGAGGATGCACGACTCTTGTTTTGTGACTGAAACTAGTTGAGGAGGAACTAACCTCCTGCTGGCTCAAATCTGTTATGATTGTACGGGGCATTGTGAATTGGCTGACTCATGTACGGTGTCTGACCGAGCAAAACACACACACACACACATTTCACTCGCTGTCATCACCTCCCCTCTCGCCGTCCTGTCTCTTTAAACACAGGAAGTTCCCTCTGCGTACACTGTTGTCTTTGTCGTAACGATTTGGAGATCAATGGATTAGGTGTAATCCTCTGCCTTTCCCATAAACCAAGGCGTAACATGACCAGAGCTCTGTGGTGATTATTTTGGATATGTTTACTGTCACCTTTTCAGAACTGGAAGGCCGTCAGATTTTTCAGTAAACTGTCATGCGTCAATTTGGATACAAGCGATTTCCTCAGGGATGGAACATGTTCTTGAGCATCTGGTCCCCACCGCTGAAGCAGGAAAACCTCATGGCTCAGAGGTTGCTCTTTCAAAGCTCAGGCACAAGACCCAATGGAGATAGTCAATTCTGACATGAATGAGACAATTCATGTAATTTGGTATAAACACAGTGTTAAATTTTTATATGGGTAGCATTGCTCAGATAATTTGGTTTTGCAGGAATAATGTGATGATAAGCTTTGACTTTTGATCTTGAGCACGTTGAGCAGTGTTTGAGACATTGTTCTCTCTTGAACTCTGGAGGAGACTCATTTGAGATTACTGGCTTTTTTTTTTCAGGAGCAACATCTGAGAAACTGGAAAGTCTTCATTTGTTCTCCATTTAATCTCATTGCCATCCAGGAGAACCAATTAAGGTTTCTTTTGTGATTTTTCTTTCCTGTGACATATTGCTTTAGTTATGGTCTGCCTCAGGGTAAAATTGCATTTAAAATATTAAAAAGTAGATAAAGTTTAAAATGAAAAGTCACATTGTGAGATATAAACTCATAATTTTGAGATATACACTACTGTTCAAATGGTTGGGGTCAGAAAGATTTTCAGTGTTTTTGAAAAAAAGTTTCTCGTGTTCACCAAGGCTGTATTTATTTGATCAAAAAATACAATTAAAATAGTACTACTGTGAAATACTATTGAAATTTAAAATAACTGGTCTATATTTCAATATGATTGAAAATGTAATTTATTTCTGTGATGGCAAAGCTGAATTTTCAGCATCATTACTCCAGTCCTCAGTGTCACATGATTCTTCAGAAATCATTCTAATATGCTGCCTTGGTGTTCATGAAATTATTATCAATGTTGGAAACAGTTGTGGTGCTTAATATTTTTGTGGAAACTTTTTTGATGAATAGAAAGTCCGAAAGAACAGAATTTATATGAAATTGAAATATTTTGTAATTATACATTTCGTTACTGTCACTTTTGTTCAGTTTAATACATCCTGCTGAATAATAGTAGTAATTTCTTTTAAGAAATCTTACCAACCTCAAACATTTGAGTGATAGAATATAAAGTTTTAAAATAAATTGTTTTACTTTGTGGCAATAAAAAATGTCAAATCCATGCACAAGTTTACAGGTGCTTTATCTACAGCTAAACATAGCCACATGATAATGGATCTATTCATTATCAATGGATTGCAGCTCTATCCTCCTCTAAGATATGTCGCAAGCCTGGAATGGTTTGGAACGAGTTTGTCTCTGTGTGTCTATCTAGATGTTTCAACATAGATGAAATGAGGAGTCTGGCTCTTATTATGCATTATTCTTGAAAGAGTGATTGAGAGGGGAGAAAATAAGGAGATCTTAGAAGAGGAGGGAGATGAAAGGGTGAAAAGTGTGTCAGGACAGATGGAAGAGTGGGGGGCGTAACTGCTGCACAGTCAGTAAAAGGTGAAACGCTCTAAAATCAACCCTGACAACCCAAATCGTCCCAGTCTGCTGCTGTTAAGGACACAGGTGGGGATTGTTGAAAGGGGATATGATGTGGTGCAGTGGGGCACAATTTCATTAATGAACCCTGGGGGTGGGGTGGGTCACATCCTCCCCGGCAGGCGTGCTGTCGTCCGGGGGCTTTTGGTAGGAGCCAGGCTGGGATTAAGGGCTCTGGCTTGTCCCACAGGAGGAATGCCCGGGCTTTGAAGGCCCAGTATAGCTGCTCTCCCTTAGGGAGGTTGGTGCTGCTGTGCAGGGCAGAGCTGGCTAAGAGTTCAGTGGACAATTGAGCTACACACACACAAACATACAAAACAACGATGCTGGGATGCCAGATTCTGCTCTTACTAAAACTCACAATGTTATATAAGCATGCACAAGTTAATTTTCATTTTTTTTTTTTCCATAGACTTGTATTGTTTTAATACTGATCTAACAATATTTTCAACCACTACACACCTAACCCTCACAGAAAACTGATTTACATTTTGAAATAAACATCAAGTATATTTATTAATCTACTATATAGGTAAAACCTGTACATACACGCATACACAATATGTATGCTACCATTCAAAAGTTTGGCGTCAGTAAAGTCTCACCAAGATGGTATTTATTTGATCAAAAATACAGTAAAAACAGTAATATCGTCAAATTTAAATTTAATTTAAAATGACATTTTTCTATTTTAAAATCACTCTAATATGCTGATTTGGTGTTCAAGTAACAATTATTTATATTTATATATATTTATTTGTTCATTTTTAATTAATCTTTATGTATTATTTATGTATTATTTTATTTTTTTCATTGATTGATTGATTTTTAGGAAAACAGGTGTGCTGCTTAATGTTTATGTAGAAACAATGATACTTTTTTCCAGCATTCTTTTGAGTAAAATGATGAAAAATTCAAAAGAGCTTTTTAAAAAAAAATAATACATAAAAAGAACATTTTTGCAACATTATATTCCAATATATATATATATATATATATATATATATTATCAATAAAAAACAGTGGAAAAAAAGAGCACTTGTTGACACTAGGAGTTTAATTTAGAGTCATGAAGCCTGAAAGTGAAAGGACAGGGGCCAGACGCAGGACTGCGCTTGGACAAGCTGTGTAAGAAAAAGGTCAGGATTAGTCAGAGAGAGAACACGAAAGAAAAACAAATGACAAGTAACGGGAGAAGAATGGAGAGGGATTTGGCTGGGGTAACAACAAGTAAAGCAGTTGCATGTGTGTGTGTTTGTATCAGGAGTGGGGGGCGGACAAGGAGGATGTATCAGTGTCAGTGGGCGGCTTGGGATTACTTTGAGTTGGCGGGGGTCGGACCACTGACCCTGCTGGTGTATGTGGAACATAAACACGGACAGGACAGAACCCCAGCAGATAATTAGCATGCAGTTGATGTTCCAGGAGTTAGGGCAGCTGGGTAATCACAAGCGGGGGCGAGTTCGATAACCGAGCCAGCAGTGTATAAAATGCACCCCTCACCCGCGGCCCCCAGCAGATCAATACAAAACTCCTCACTTTGACTTGACATGGAACAAAACATTTTTCTGGGCACAAGCAAAGAGGTGGTGAATAGGAAAATACATGTCTAAGATGAGTTGCAAGCTCTGTTTCAAAGTCTACATAAAAAGCCTGCATCCTACAAAAAAATAATAAATAAATAAATAAAAAACCAAAAAAAAAAAAAACTCATAAGTGACTGAATAGCTGACCAAATAATTGAATAAGCATAAATAGATGTTTTGGGTAATTTTTTTTATACTCAATTAATTTTACTACAAACTTACATTACATTTTTTTTAATACAATGATTAATTATATTTTATGCTAAATTATACTCCCATCCCAATGCATCCCAATGAGTGTGAATTTTCACAATGAAAATTCAGGGGAAAAAAGTGCATTTCAAATACCCGGATGATGCACTTAATTAAAGGGTTAGTTCACCCCAAAATTAATTACTCATCCTCATGTCGTTCCAGACTCGTAAGACCTTCGTTCATCTTCAGAACACAAATTAAGATGTTTTTGATTAAATCAGAGAGCTCTCAGACCCTCCATATACAGCAACGCAACTGAAATGTTCCAAGGTCCAGAAACATCAGTGGTTCAACTTCAGTTTTGCGACGCTACGAGAATACTTTTTTTTTGCGCAAAGAAAACAAAAATAACAATTTACTCAACCATTCTTCTCCCCCGAGTTACATCTTCCGCCATTTTGGAGTGTACCCAAGAACGTACTTGACGTAACCAGTGTTGTTTATGTTCGGGGGAAAGTTCACACATGAACGGAATCTGCGCATTAAGCGTTGTTTACGCTTCGGGGAAAGCGTGCGTATGCGTTGTGATACTCTCTAAAATGGCGAAAGACGTAACTCGGGGGAGAAGAATGGTTGAGTAAATTGTTATTTGTGTTTTCTTTGCACAAAAAAAAAGTATTCTCGTAGCGTCGCAAAACTGAAGTTGAGCCACTGATGACTGTTTTACCATGTATTTACTACGTTACTGGACCTGGGAACATTTCAGTTGTGTTGCTGTATATGGAGGGTCTGAGAGCTCTCCGATTTAATCAAAAACATCTTAATCTGTGTTCTGAAGATGAACGAAGGTCTTACGGGTCTGGAACGACATGAGGGTGATTAATTAATGACAGAATTTTCATTTTGGGGTGAACTAACTCTTTAACAGAAAAAACAAACATGGAATGCTGGACACTTCATGTATATATGCAACGCTATCCTCTTGAAATATATCTGCATCATAAATGTGCCTATTCTTTAAAATGTTGCCTACAGAGCTTTTGGAGCAGAGCGATATTTGGCATGTTTTTGTGTGTGTGTGTGTGTGTGTGTGTGTGTGTTTTCTGTTGAATTTGTGTGTGAAATCAATCCATATCATTGTCATTTGGAGTCTGAAAAGTTGACATGCAAATCTCCACCCCCTTTTATTTTTCCTCTGTTCCCTCTCTCTGCGCTGAGGCCCTGAGTGTTTATGAGGTGGAAAGCGATGGAGCGTCGAGTTGGCCTGCTGTCTGTCATAAAGCAGCAATGTCCCACAAATACCACTTCACAAATAAACATTCAAAACATAATTGTCCAAATATGGTTAAGCTTACAACTGCACAGATCCTTGAGTCTGCTCCATGTATTTGTTTTGCATCAGTTGGGAAATATTTCTGGCTCTTACATTTATAATTTTAATCCTGACGATACAAAACAAGCATTTATATGATAATAAAAAGAGTCTATGTTTTTGTACTATAAAAGTGGAAACGGTACAACAGCCCACTCGTAATTCCATTCACTAAGTCAAACAACACTATTATTATTGCTCATACTTAGGGTTTAAATTTTTTGGTGCAAACCTCATCCTCAACCTCATAGTACATCAAATCATGCAGCTTTTTACTCCTCTAAGTGATCAAGCTTACAATTTTCAGTGATGATTGGGTCTATTTATCAATAATTATATTAGCCACTTACATCTTCTTCTTTTGACAAAGCATTCCCTCTTCTCAGAAGTCGCTGGGCATGGGCTCCCCATTGGAGAGGGATTCTGTAGGACCTTCCTGGACCTTGTTTCTTCGCCCCATTTGAAGCCGCAGGTTTTACCTGAGCGTGAGCAGGGGCCCCATTCGCTCCACTCGCCCACTTCACAGTGCACTAAAACACAGTTAACAAGTTAGTGAAGCCACACACATACAGCACTGAGTTTTGACAGCAGGTGTTATGTCAGATTCTAACCTGTCGGGATGCACTCCATTGAGTCATTGGGCTCAAACTCGTCTGGGCAGACGTGATAGCATTGCCCGTGCAGTAAGAAGTGTCCCGGCGCACACCTCGTACACGTGTCACTGTTCTGACAAGAGTCACATTCTGCAGGACATGCTGTAAAACCATCACACACACACACACACAGTTAGTTTCATTAGAAGTACTGGGGAATAAATAACTAAAAGTAACCATGCTACTAACCTTTTCAAAAGATATAAAAAGATATTTTTTTCGGTACAAATAAGTACTTTTAAGGTACTGATATGCACTCTGTAAGGGTAATTAAGGTGGGACAGATTTTTTTTTTCTAAGAGTGTTCAGCTATTTTCATGATAGTGCAGCTTTTAACAAACTACTTTTTCCATCGAGTATCAGAGTAGCATGTCTAAACACCACCTGGCTGGTTTTAATGAGAAAATCAATTCAAACATGCTCATCAAAACAGCCCTATCTCATATGTGGTGCTGGAAAGAATTGGAAAATTAAAGAGATGACCATCCGAATGAATTTTGGAAAGTCTGAATTATTATAGTGGCGATCCTAGATAATCCTCTATCTAATATGTAGCTTCTAAATGTCTGATTCATTCTAGTGAATCAGTTAATTCAGACAGCCCTCTGTCTAATATGTCGGATTCATTCTAGTGAATCGGTTCATTAAGATTGTCCTCTCTCTAATATGTACCTTTTGGAAAGTCTGATTCATTTTAACGAATTATTTCATTTACATGGTCCTCTCTTTAATATGTAGCTTTTAATCATTTGATTAATTCCAGTGAATTGGTTCATTAGGACTGTCCTCTCGCTCATATGTAGTTTTCCAAGTCAGATTCATTGTAGTAAATCAGTTAATCGAGTCGATCCTTTCTTCAATATGTAGACTCTGAAAGTCTGATTCATATTAGTGAATAATTTTATTCAGATGATCCTCTCTCCAATTCAAATGGTCTTCATTCTAGTGAACTGGTTCATTCAGCTGATTATCTCTGTCATATATACACTTTGAAAATCTGACTCATTCTAATGAATCGTTTCATTTGGATTAAATAAATTGATTAACAAAAAAGTATTTACAAATTCATATCCCAGTACTATGTACAAAATTTTCACCTCAGGTTTTTAGTAGATGTACTATGCATTTATATGTTCAAGTTTGATTCCGTCACCATAATTAATTTCATTCATGCAAAACCCCTAATTGTTTTTGCGCCATAAAAAAATACAGCTCTAAATAAATGCTAAATTATATCACAAAGATATTTTATAATATATCACCCCGTACAATCAGTAACTTGCATTTAGCTACTTTTTGTTTGTAGCTTGTATTGTAACTAACTTTGCAAAACAGTAGCTTGGCTGTAGTTTTGCTACTTGAAATTGTGATTAGCTTATAGTTTGGCAAGCTACATTTTCAAAGGAGCTTCCCCAACACTGGAGGAAAGGATGCTAAAAATTAGTCCATCATATCTGTGACTGTAAACTGGGCACTCACCAGGGACACATTCTTTCTTGGTATCGCTGGGCACCAGCCCATCTGAACAGCTCTCCATGCACTTGCCCTTGTGCAAGTAGGAGCCCGCTCTGCAGCGCAGGCAGAAGTTCCTGTTAAAGCACGAGTCGCACTCTGACCCACACTCTGGAAGACAGGATACGAACACATTACCACATCGCCTGAGCTGAGAAGGGAATGCTGTAGTATACATGTCAATGCCCATAGCTTTATTACTGTAACTAAGACATAAAGACGTCTGTAGTGTAAATATTTCAAGGAGAAGTTGAGGCGAAACATGTGTCTTACTTATGCAGTCGTTCCGGTCGGGGGAACGGGTGCCGTAGAAACCATTAGGGCAGGAGGCCAGGCAAACTCCGATCTGCCTCATCCCGTCCCTCTCCAGGTGAATAAAAAGCTTGGGTTTGCAGGTCAGACAGCCATTGTAAACCGAGCAGGTCTGACAGCCTCCCTGGCATCCCTGGGAGCTCACCCCTGAACCCTCTGTGGTAGAAACATCAATTTTACTTTAGGATCAAACAACGTGTGCTCAACAAAAGATTTATGCAAATGTACAGAACTAACAAGTGTAATATATATATATATATATATATATATATATATATATAATTTATATAAGGGTGACCATATGTCCTCTTTTTCCTGTGCATGTCCTGACTGGGATTTCTAAATTGCCTAAAATGTTTTGAGCTTTGTGCTCCATACAGTCCTTATACATTATATCTACGTGTATTTGCATTGCTTTGACTGTTCTCTGTAGATCCCAAGCATGAAAACAAATGGAAAACAAAGCCAAACCCAGACATTTTAGGCCAGGATTTTTCCAGGACATTAAAAAGAGGATGCATGCTCACCCTATTTATGTATTGTCTGGAGTGTGAAACCACGGGTGTGAATCTTTCTTTCATTGCAATAGTGCTTAGAAAACATACATGTACAAAGCTACAATATTATTTATGTAAGGGATAACTTGCAGTTTTGGCTAGTTCTAACCTGACTGTCTGACTTTATGTAACTTACCCATAGTAAAGGGCCCAGATTTAATAGATGCTTTTGAGGACCAAATAATCACTGTTTTATTGCCAAAGTTTGCCAAACTAGTGGCACTTTATCTCTGAAAGGTATTTAGAGTTTTGTTTGAGGTGCTTGGTAGCGAGTTGTTTAATCATATTTAATGTCATTTACTGTAACATATATACACATCTGTTTAAAATTTTGGGATCAGTGAGATCTTTTATCCAACAAGGATGGATTAAATTGAATCAAAAGTTACAGTAAAAAAAAAAAAATGCTGCTCTTTTGAACTATTCATCAGAGAATCCTGAATATTATCACTTTTTTTAATCAGCACAACTGTTTTCAACATTGGTTATAATAAGAAGGACCAAAGTTTTTGAGTGCCAAATCAGCATATTCGAATGATATCTGAAGGATCATGTGACACTAAAGACTGGAGTAATGGCTGCTTAAAATCACAAATGAGCATAACAGACTTCAAAAACATAACCCTCCCCAAAAACACTGTTAACAACCTCAAACATTGTGGTCTGTTGTGGAGGAATAATATATTTCAGATAAACCCCCCTGATAAATGGCATGTAAAAACACACTTCACATTGTGTTTCGTGGTACTCATACTGTATGTGCAAAGCTAAATGAATGCGAAAACTCTTCTCATCATTTCCTGCCCTCTGTCCACTTTCTCTGAATAAAAAGTGGCAAATACACATGCAAAAATGTCATCATTAAACAGTTTCACATTTCACATTAAATATATGTAATGCCTTAATATAATGTGTAGGAAACCAAATTTTTTGCAAAGGCTAGAAAACCGAACTGAAAGCCTTGCTTCTTCTGCCAGCACCTAGTTATAAAAAAATAACATACTTGGCATTTATTTGGACATTCTCAACATTTATAAGAGCAAACAGGAACGGTGGGTACAACTAAATGGTTCCAGGTTCTTCAAGGAAAGAACAGAGCCATCAATTAAGGCTACAACAGTGACCATAATGTAGTGTAATAATAAACACGACAGGAAGCACAGTCATCTGTGGATTCTCCCGGCAGAGAAACTAATCAACAGAGACACGTCGCATACCGGGGTTTGCACGCAAATGGCAGCACAGTAGCCTTTGTGTTCATAAGCGCGCAAACAGAGCGGCCTCACTGTGACAAAAAAACAGGCGGAATCAACTCGTCTCCACTGGAGACCTCCAGCTATGAATACACAGTGAAACAGCCCACCACAAATGCATGATCCATTAAGACAAGATTTACTTTTAAATTATAGAGCTGATCGCTGACCTGTTATACGCCCTCACAACCTTCCGGACAGAAGATTTGATATTTTTGAGAAATAGGCCTGACTGTATTCAAGGGGATTTGAGAGAATATTTTCTTCAGTTTTTTGTGAATAATATCTATGCACTATGGCCTCGTTGTTTTGGCTCGGGAACTGAAAAGTCAAAACTGATTGAGTTCACAGTTGCTGTGAGAAGAACAGACATTCACTGATCTAATCGCATCATACTGTAAAGTACAGTGCAGTACCTCACTAAATTCGGCAGGGTAAAAAATGGAAGGTGCTTCAAGGTACATCTTTGATTGAAGTCAATCGCTTCCAGGTGTCTCTCAAAGGTCAATCTCAGATGGTTAAAGGCTCTGCATTTTAGAAGGGACTGACCCGGTCTCAGAGCATCTGGATGATGGTGAGGTATGGTTAAATGAAGAACGTTAAAAAAAGCTTATACTTTCATTTTTATGCAATTTGAAATGATACGGCTTGAAAGGATGTTACATACTGAGGACTTCTAACCATCAGCAAGCCTGAACAATAAGGAAGCAGTTTAAAAAGTGCGGGAAATGGTGTTTCCTAACATCACTGTAACGCACAGACTTACAAAGTGGCTTTTTGCTATTTTGACCCACTATGCAATATGAGACAGCAATGCAATATACAGCAATGTTCAAAATATATATACACACTATCATTTAAATGTTTGGGGTCGGTAAGATTTTTAAAACATTTTTAGAAGAAGTCTCATATGTTCACCAAGACTGCATTTAGTTGATAAAAATAGAATAAAACCAGTAATATAATTACACAGTTGAAAACAGCTGTGATGGTTACACTTTCTTGTTTCTGTTTTTTCACTATTCATAGTTTAAATTAACATTATTTGTTTTAAATATGTATTTTTTACCTTAAAAATGTTTTTACTATCACTTTTGATGATAGGGACTACAGATGAAAATTAGCCATGTTGGCTAATTTGGCTAAATGCTGTTGCATTTGACATATTGTATGTACTATTAATGTGCTTTGTCCCTGATTAAATAAATGAAATGAAATGAAAATGAAATGATCAATTTAATGCATCCTTGCTGAATACAAGAATGCCAAGATAGCCAGATAGACAGACAGACAGACAGACAGACAGACAGACAGACAGACAGACAGACAGACAGACAGACAGACAGACAGACAGATAGATAGATAAACAGACAGACAGACAGACAGACAGACAGACAGACAGACAGACAGACAGACAGATAGATAGATAGATAGATAGATAAACAGACAGACAGAGACAGACAGACAGACAGAGAGACAGATAGATAGATAGATAGATAGATAGATAGATAGATAGATGTTTTCAACCTGCTCTTACATTCCATACTACTGAACTCGGTCTAGGGCATCGTTGTTGTTTTTTTTGTGTCTCCCTCCCCTGATTCCCAGAGTTCACTCTGGGCCGCCAGATTGCCATAGATCAAGGATATTCTGTTTGACATATCTAAGCAATCTTTACAACTGCTGTCCATTTGCCCACATGTGTTCCTGCCAAAGCTCTCTAATTCACAGAACCCTTTACACAGAGGAATTCTGCCTGCCCTTGCGCTGCCACAGCCCTTGGGTCGGCTTGCATAACAACCGCACAAGCACTCCTGAAATCTGAATGTTCAAAATCGCTTCGCCACGCTTCAAACTCGACGACCGCAAAAGCAAGCATTCCCAGAATCTATCGGTAAAGCGGCACAGTTAAAATTTAATTAAATAACAAAACGTCAGACATCGACATTAAACAAACGCATTTGCTTATTGCCCAAAGACTTCTGGTTTGAGTCGGTGAAGCAGGACGACACAATTAATTTCCTGCAATATTTACAACATGGGGAGGCCACACACAAGCAAAGATAATTTTTTACTAAAAAACACAGCCATGAGTTTATTCACAAGGAAATTAGTTACCATATACTGCCATTTACTTGAAAGGCTGCTTTTTCAAAACTAAATGTCAACCTCACCTTTTTTGTCCTCTGTGACACATTGCAAAAAAGTGTATACTACAATTACATTCACTTCACAAAACACTCTTGCAAAACAGTCATACACACAGAAGATATTCCAATCGTATAAGTATCAGATGTTACAAATTCTTTGGCATTTAAAAGGTGTCTATTTTACATGCAAATCAAAGCCTTGTGGCTTCTACTTGTCAACGCACACACAGAAGACAGGAAATGTTTGAGGTCAGGCAACCGTTTGGTCACTCTCTGTGAACTGATAAATTAGTCATAGGTCATTCACCCAAGTTTCTGTCCATCACAAACGTTTCAAAGTCTCTTAATTAGCAGCATCTGATGATAGCTGGTGCATTCAATAGGATGGCCGTCATCATCACGTTTGTCACACTTCACTGTCGCTCGCAGTGTCTGCCAAAATTCCCTGCTCACCCGTATCAGTTAATATCATCTCTTAATATTTTGAAATATGTGAACTGATAAAAAATATGCTGAAATGAGTGAAAGATTTCTGCTCTTTAAAGATAACCTCAAACCATCCCCACTTTAAATTCAAAATTGCAGTTGTGTACTGAACTAATTAGCTGTCAAAGTCTGATTAGACACATATTTTTCTCATATGCCACATGAGAGCACATACTTAGTATGCTGAAGACAATGTCCTGACCACAGTCCACAATTCTAGCATCATCTAAGTTTTGAACAGAAAAGATGGATAAGGGTTTTGTATTTTGAATTCCGTAATATCATATTTTTTCTATCAGAGTTGAAACAACCCAGTGAGTGCCACAAAGCCACAATGGCATTTCTGTGGCTCCCTGATACCAAAAGCAATTCCGCTGCATCTAACCGGCTTTGTCACCAACTAATTTGGACCATGTTTATACAGTCATTCCAACCGTGCCTTTCAAGTCATATTTCCCTATTACGTTGCTTATTAAAATAAAAATCATACTCAATCACACATTTCTGGAGCCTGTCATGCATGAATTGCTTGTTTCAGAGCTGAGTTTCGCAAAATTTTGTTTCTCTCTCTGTTAACCAAAAATATTCATATAATCACTTCATCCAGGGCCATAACCACCATAGACAGTGAGGGGGACATGACCCCCAAATTACACAGGCCCCCCTACAATCCTGAGTATTTGGTTACACAGCCTTGACTTCATCAGTAATACATTTGATTAAAACGGTCTTTTGAATGAAATTAGGAATTTCTTATCATGTTACCTTTACGTTCTACAGCTTCTTAACGCGCAGGCTACTCATAATATATTATTATGGTGGGCCGGCGTCAGAAACTTTTTTTTTTTTAGGATATTCTCAACTTTGTTGCAAACTTTAAGAAAACAAGAAACGCGCTGTGCTTCTGGTAGTACTGAACTTACAGATATCTCAGCGAGTAATAGTCAACAAGCGCGTGACGATCCAAGCGCACTATGAAGGGTTCTCTATGCAGTGGCCGCTAGAGAGCGATCCAAACAAGACGCTGGACTGGCCATTGATGCTAGACGAGCAGTGCACAATGTATTAGCTAATATAATGGTGTAGTCTGCACATTCATACTTTCATATTCGCACTTATCACAACAATGATAGCACGATACAATGAAGTAAAGCACGACTGAAACGTTACTCGTTAATGGAAGGTAACTTAAGAACTGCAACGTAAACCTAAAAACAGTAGGCTACTTTAAATCACAAAATTCAGCAGTGTGTCCCTTGCCGATATAAGTTCTGTTTCCGAATCAAACCACACAAGTGTCTAGTAAAAAGAAACACTTTTCACGCGTCTTCTAGGCTTTTACCTCAACGGAACATTTCCCACCAGAGGTTTATCTAGGATGCCTAAGCAGCTGTTTGTAAAATGAGAAATTGTCCTCAAACTAAGCCATCAAAACAAAACCATGAGGATCACAATAACGATTTTGTGACAGGCGCAGTTTCACCGAGACTGGCTCATCTCAAGCAACACTACGCTGTTTACAGGGTTGCCAGGTCTTTGTGACAAAGACAGCCCAATCGCCAAACAAAATCAGCCTAACCACCAATTAGACCGAGCCCCTTAAAAACAACAACAACATAATTTCACGAGTTTTTCAATTTTTAAAAGCATCAAGTTTTAATAGCTTGATTTACATTTACTGTACTATTTAAAAAGTTTCCTCTACACTTTTAACTGGACAGTGTGGTCCTTGGACAATGTAGGCTACAACTGTGTTTTACCATAATGGCTTTATTTTATATATGGATCTTATTCAGGGTAGAGGCCATATTGTTGTTGTTTTTTTTGTTTTGTTTTTTTTTGCGAAGGAAAACGAGGCTGTGGGGACAGAGGTAAAGACAATGGGTTGTTGTACTAACCCTCGAAAACATAAGTTTCCTAAAAAACAAATTACTAAATATTAAACTATTATTAAAAATAGTGAACAGCATAAAATAAAATATGGCATCTTCCCTGAGTAAGGTCTACTACCTTTTTTACGTATTTAATTCAAAAACACTATTTCGCTATTTACTGTAATGTTTCATAGCCACAGTTGGTGTGCCCATTTCCATAAAAGAACAGTATCCACCTTACCTGTTGCTGCCTGGTAAAAATAAATAAATATAATTGGTGAGAAAAGTCAAACTCTCATACCACAAAAAATCTACCCACTGCCAGTTTTAAAGTCGACAATTCTGAGGGAAAAGGCGCACTTGGCAACCCAGGCTTTTTGGCACAAAATATAAACGGGAAAAACAGCGATATACTCCAGTTGTCAAATGAAAAAAATAGCATATACATTTCGATAACAAAAATGAGATCTTCCAGCTGCTGAGAAATACTTAACTCCTTTAGATCTCTGTTGCATATGGTTAAAAATGCTGAACCACAAGAGAGACTGCGAGTATCGAATCTACTGATTTTCTTTTTAGCTTTTGAGTTTTAAGATATAGTGACGCACATTAACAGTCAAGAAATAAATGTTAAAAATATTAAAATGTTAAAAATTCTCATGGTAAACCTTAACCATGTCCTGTCACCTGATAATTATCCTATATCAACATGACCACAATAGAGACTTTAACTTAAAAAATAATAATTTAACTTTTCAAGTCTTTTAAAATGACAAAATGTATTATGTATATAAAAACACCATGATTACAAAAAGAAAAAAGAAAAAAAAAGCAATGCACACAAATAGGCATTATAAGAAACGGTGCAGGTGTGCGCAAAGCACCAGATCAGCAGCGCGCAGAACTTACGTTTGTGTAGCCGGTGCCTGGAGCCGTGATGCTGAGAGTTTGTGTATTCCATACAATGCAAGATCAAAACAATGGAGATCAGTTGTAATTGCATAGTAATCAGGGGAATGATGCTTGTCCTGTCAATTTCAATGTCCCTTATCGCACTTTGATCTGTGCAGTACTCAATAGGTTATTCCTAAACCGGGCAGAAGCCCCAGCTGTGCTCACGCGCAAGAGAAACAGAATTTTCAATGGCCCAAATGCACCTGGGCCGATTCGGCAGTAACATATTGGAGGCAATCCACATATGTGCCACTGTGAGATATCCAAAGAGAGAGCCACTCATTCCATGGAAACAATGAAAGTGTTAGTTCTCCATCCAGCGCACTGTAAGCAAAACTTAAAGATGGGGAGGAGGGAATCAAATTAAATTGGCATGGCGATAAAGTTGGATTGTCTTCCTGAATGACTGTATGTATTCCCCACTGTGATTCCGCACGACACGTCCAGGTGTGAAGGTTACTTTATTTATTGAGCCTGACATGTAGGAGGTCCTCGCGTCATCCTCATCACTGCATCTCGAGGAACTTTCAGTGAAACTTTATTTCTAAAGAGTCACCGAAACGTCGCTCTTCTCTATTCGATCTCGATAGCTCACAGTTTCACGGTTGAGCAATTCACTATCTCCCCCTTTCTCTCGCCTGCTCTCAGCTCGTGTGCTCGTCTGGTAACTGATGACTTCAGCTCTCTGCCGTCTCTTTCCCCTCTCTGAACTCCAAAGTTTATTTAGAGGGCGAGCCCCCCACGTCAGACACCCTACGGGCTACCAGCACTCGCTTTTTTTTTTTTTTTTTTTTCATTATATCACGTTTTCCAAAACTCGAGAACTCGATGAATGGAAAAATTCGATAGACAGACAGACAGACAGATAGACAGATGGACGGACAGATAGATAGATCACATTTATAACGAGAAGAACTTAACCAAAAGATTACTCAACACCAAATTAATTAAAGTTAGTTACATCTAATTTTACTTGTACTTGTAATACATTATATTATATTTCAGGTTTCCTATATTATCCAGATATGAATCCTATATTTAAAATACATCTCTGTAAAATGAACTTCTCTGTACATATGTTTGCCATAATAGAGGAAGTTCCATTGTGATCCTCTAGAGGGGGTCAGTGCTATAAGAGCCACAAACTGCACACAGGCAAATACACTGCCTGGCTTTTGTTTTAGCCCGTCTGAGATGCATTTTCAGTTGATATGCAGCACTGGCCACATAAAGACAAATCCCTGCATTTTTGTGTGTGCGCTGTGGAGCATAAACAATAATGGTGATTACTGGTGTACGTGAGAGCGCTGCACGGCGCAGTGGTTCTGTCTTCTCCCACAGGGAAGCTTATTTACACGTCTGGCAGTGGGACGGGGAGGCCTGCTTTTCTTAACCAGCGTGTTGATGTTTATAAGAATATGAGGTGGACCAATGTTTCCCCTGTTGTGGCTCCTCCATCAATCACAATGGGTGCAGAGGGGAAAAATGCTATAACTTTTAGAGCACTCCTTCTAGAAAAGCACAGTTTTATATCGCTGGAGAGGGAGGTCGCTTTTCAGATTACAGGGATTTAACGGCTGTTTTTTGTTCTTGATTATTCATTAATGAGTAGTCTTTGGTAAATTTAGCTGTAAGGGATAAAACATGGTTTAGTCTGTGGTTGTCGATGTGGGGGGTGGACATTCCAAGGGAGTTGATCTTCATATGGGAAGGGGGACAGAATAAAGCCCCTCTTTGTGCCCCCTACTCCTCTGATAAATTAGTCCCAGCGACAAGCTCTAACGGGGAGCGGGGAAGAGGAGGTGAGGTCATTTGGTCACTCTGTGCGACGGCCGATGAGAGAAGCCGTCAGCAACCTGAAATGAAGCCGGGCAGGTGCACCAAGGAGCAGAGGTAACTGAAAATGTGTGAGGTCTGCAATATCACACATGGAGGTAGTCAGCGTAAATGGCTGCATGGATGCTAACTGTGCTACATTTGTCTAATCCTGTCTGGGAAGACGGGACATGGTACATTTTTATTACAGGACCTTATTGCTCCATGAGGCATTAGAATGTGGACCACATGGCTCCACGTGCTCTCATCCATCCTGATCCCATCACATTCTCCACCCATAAGCCTCACAGACGAGAGATCCCAGCGCAGGCAATGGTGTGATGAGCTATTGAGCGGAGCTGATCAAATGAATAGGCTGTTGAGTCATGAAATACTCTTATTTGGAGTCGAGGGGATTAAAACAGCAGTGCATGAGGTAGTTAGTGGTACTGGAGCAGGAAGGATCAGGTTTGGTGGGGGAGACAGGAGAGGATGAAGATTATGCCTTGTGCTAAGGACAGATAATCAAGGGTTTGGGCCTGTCAGCTGCATAAGCAGAACATAAACACTGGGAAGTGGTGAGTGATGTGCAAACTCATGTGTACGTGTGCGATGTGGTCCGCAGACTCACTTTCACCTGCTCCTCGAATCCTTAGAATTCCAGGTCTTCTGGCAGAAGTTCCCAGAACAGCAGACTGCATGGAATTCAGAATTGAGCATGCCTTTAAAATTGCAGTTCAATTAATACATTTGATTTAAAGTAGAAAACAGGATGAAGAATTGTGATTTAAAAATTTCAATACAAAGTAGAATACAATAAATGAAATTCAAGAAACAAATTTTTAAATAGAAAAGCAAAGTTTGTCATTTTTAAGAGAGACAGATAGACAGACGGACAGGCAGACAGACAGAAAGACAGATAGATATATAGATAGATAGATATAGATAAATAGATATAGTTGCTATTGACTTCCATAATATGGAAAAAAATACTATGGAAGTCAGTGGCTACCTTCAACTGCTTGGTTACCAGCATTCTTCAAAATAAGCTCTTTTGTGTTCAACAGAAAAAAAGAATATACGGGACTGTATGAATGAGAGAATTTTCATTTTTGGGTGAACTATCTCTTTCAGTGGGCCAGAACTGCCTAAAATCGAAATAAACAAGAGTCTCACTCATAGAACGTGGTGCACTGCTTCTTTAAGCCTGACCGCTGCCACATGAAACACATGTACCTAATAAAAGTGTGAAAGCTCTTTGAAATCGATCTAATCTGAGACAACAGACTGAGCAAAGCCTACAACATACGCAGACTTGAGCGGGATTTGCAGGCTGCTGAATTCCTGTGGCGAGACAGCTGCTCTCTACAGCGCATTCGAACCCACGGTGCTCTAGAGCTTTAATCACGGCAGTTCCAACACTTCATTCAGTCTCACTGTTGCTGAGCAACCTGTGAGCCAACCTGGGCCGTTCCGAGTGAGGGGATCGGCTGTCTATAAAGGGTCTGGCGGTTTATATTAATCAGCATGATGCCGTTAGATTCTTTCATTTTGATTAAGGTTCCTCCCCACCTCCTGACAGGTGGTCTGTCTGTCCCAAGCTGCCCTATTGTCCTGCAGTAATCACTCTCTGCCCTGGACATGTCAGGGAGGAATGAGGAACAGTCACCCCCGGTGTGTGAAAGTCTGCGGTTTTTCTGCCAGGCCACTACGGGTGTTGTGTTTCGGCTGCCCTTGACCTCTCTCGCGTTTGTTTGTTTGCACTTAACCACTCATTATAGTGGGGATTTTATGATGCCACCCCCCAACTTTTTTACAGGCTCTTAATGAGGCGGGGTGAGAGAGAGCAGGGACATCTGGAAGCACAGCTGACATCCACTGAGTTTAAAATGGAGTTAAAGAATCAGACAGCACACAACTGAGGGGAGTCAATAAGTCAAAACGTATCCACCAGCTTAGCACAGATGTTCTAGCTTGTCAGTAATTCAACATCAATAGCTACATTTGAAATCTGCTTGCTCTGATAATACTGAACTACTGAAGCTTTATAAGCTATACACTTTATTTATACACTATTTATTAATATTTTGAGTTATCTTATTTAGATATTGAGTTTTCAAGATTTCAAGTTTTAGTAACTTTCTAAATGGCTTTAATTCATTTTTAAATAAATTTTAGTAATTTAGTACTTTTATATGAAATATATTTTATTTCATATAAAAGTACTATACTTTTATAAAATAAAAATATACTAAATAATAAATACTGTACTAAATAAATACAAATATTTATTTCTTTTTAAATTAAAATAAGTTTTTCTTTTCTTTTATTCTTTATTTTTTATTATATTTTGGTACTTTTTGAACAAAGTACATTGAAAGTATTCAGTGACAGAGGCACTTTCAAAGGCATCCATATTTCACTTATTTATTTATTTTATTTTATTTAAGTTATATTTACATTTTTTCAGTTGTTTTTCTAGTAAAATGTAACCTGGTATACCGAAAGTCAATGGGATTCGGTGTCCAGTGACGTTCTTCAGAGTGTCTTTTTTTTGTTTTCCACAGAAAAAAGAAAGCCATGAACATTTGGAATGACATGAGGGTAAGCAAGTGATGACAGAAGTGTCATTTTTGGTTGAACTTAAGTCTTTGTCTGGTTATTTTTTTGTTGGATCAGTGCATCAGTCAACAGAATGACGGCAAATCCAGTTTTGCTTTAATGACATATAACTGAATGGCTAAGATTGTACATTTGTATCCATTGGTATCAAAAGAAACAGCATAAATGTACACACATGCACAAGCAAGTGCATAGGCACATGAATGTACACACAGAGCCAATGTTGTGTGTACGTGCAGTTGTTGCGTTCCTCGGCCAGAAGTTTTATATTTTCCACTTTTTCAGCATGAAGTTCAAACTGTGGAATGACTCTCTTTGGTGCTATTAGCTTACTTTATTTGACTGGGAATCACTCTAGCACAGAGGATACTGACAGGATACTTAAACACAGAACTCTATAGAGGACAGAACTTGAGAAAAGGTCATGGAGGACAAAAAAAAAAAAGAAAAAACCTTGAAAACACTGCCCTGATCTGAAAATTAAAGGGATAGTTCACCCAAAAATTAAAACTCTGTCATCATCTATTTAACGTTATGTTGTTCCAGATGCATATGACTTTCCTTTTTTTCTGTGAAACGCATACATTTTGAATATGACTCATTAAGACTAGTTTTGTGAATTGGACAAACTGATTAATTCAGATCCGACTCAAAAGAACAATTCATCAATTGGGTACTGCATCGCTTCTCAAGACCTCTCCTAAATGTACAGAGATTTTCTTCAAAAGTTCACCTTTTGTGTTCCATGGAAAACATCATACGGGGTTTGGAACAACATGAGGGTCGTTCTTTTTTTGGGTCGCCCCCCAAAAAAAGAAACAAACAAACAAACAAAAAAAACATTATTTTGTTCCAGCCTTAAAATGTTAAAGACCTTATCAGCCTGCTCAGAAACAATGGAACATGAACTTTATTCAGAAAAAAAAAACAACAACTTTCCATTTGGTATTTGCAATGGAAACTTGTGAAAGGAAAAACAGACTAATTTCACCTCTTTGAATGTGTTGTGGCAGAACCACCTTTAATAATACCACATGATTAAGTGGAATGGACATTTTCTGTCCCTAAAATGTCCATAAAACAAGCCCCCTGCCCATTACAAAGGAAACTGCACTGGGCACACTTACGCCTTTTTAGCCACTGTTTTTTTTTTTTTCTATTTTTCCTTTTGCTTTCTCTCCGAGTTTCTCACTCCTTAAAGTTGGGCCTGGATGCCCTGTGAAAGCATGCTAATTAGGGTAAGTTGCTCTGCTACGATTTTGTCTGGGTCAGTTTTGGGTCAGTAACATCTTAAACCCTCCATCGCCACATTATAAACCAACATTAGTCAAGGTATTTCACAAAACCATGCAACTAATTGTGGCATGAAGCACTTTGCTAGAAAGTCTAAAGATAGAAAAAAAAAAATACATAACTAAGAGGTTTAAATAAATAGAAGATGGATGTAAAACCAAATTGGACATTGAACGACACATTAAATGTTATATTATGATAAACCTAATGACTGCTTGTTATTCATACCACTTAAACTAATCTAATTTTAACTTTGTTTAGTTGTTAATTATTAGCACCTTAAACTAAATTAAACTTGAACCAATAGTCGTTCTCAAACATTGCAGGACCCTAAAGATGCCTGTTTTAAATTAAGCCAGGACTTTTGGCCATTAAGTTACAAGATCTTTGTATTTCATAATTTGAAAGAAAAATAAAAGTGTTCAAAGTTGTTAAAACTCAGTGGCGCTAATTACATTCTTAAAAGCCCATCATATAAAAATATACCAAAGACCTATAAAACAGTGTGATTCAAGGAATGTGTTTTTATTATCAAAACCTACCGAACAATTAAGACCAACATTGGTGGAAACTAATGGCCACAAGACTGGCCTTGCTAGGACTGAGTGACGTGACGGGGTGCTGATCGATCGCGACAGCATAAGGAAACACATGCGTGCCGTGTGTTGGGTACACGAGGCCCCGTAAAAAGCCCCTGCCTGACTGCTGGGGTGGAGAATGGCGACTTTTGGCTGTTTATGGCGAGTGATAATAGCCCCTCCATAAAACAAACCCTGTGCTAATTACGCTGGTGGTCACATAACAGAACCTCGGCAGTAGCTCTAATGACTTACACTGTGTAAAAAAAGTAGACATAAATCCTATGGGACATGTTACAAACATGATCCAAACACAATCAAATATGTTTTATGTACATTGTTTTATATCAGCATATTGAGACTTAATATGAAAAAAATTATGAACTATATCTGAAAGGTAATCCTAAGGTTTTGTAATATGCAGTGTATACTGTGCAGAGAACTATATTTTCAAAGTGCAGATTATCTGGATTGAAATGGGAGGAAATATCTGCAGACTCTGCAGAAGAGAAAACAGCTCTGATGATCTAACAGCATAATCTGTAAAATGGGGGCACTCTTTAAGCACGACCCGGAGATTAGCAATTTCCATTATAGATGACTCATGTTTATCTTATTTTTAAACTTACTGGAATTTTGTAATGGCCAACAGGTGGCAAAGAAAGAATGTGAGGAAAAAAGAGAGAGAAATACATCTGCCTTTGGGGAAGGGAGATATATATATATATATACTGTATATATGTGTGTGTGATACACAGCAAAAAAATAAAAATAAAATAAAAATTTGCGGCCAAAATAAATTTCATATATTCATAGACAGCACATTTTAAATACTTTTAAAAAATTATATATTATAAAAATTTAATTATATAAATATGTGATATATGGCCAAAAATGTAATGAATTAATATATCCATGACACATTTTAAAGACAATATTTAAAAAAATATTATAACAATTAAATTATATAAATTATATTAATATTATATAATTATATAAATTATATTAATATTGTATATATATATATATATATATATATATATATATATATATATATATTCTAACTTACAATAGAATGTTTAAATGATAATAATATATTTAATATATTTGAATTAATATATGTGTTATGTATATTTGAAATGTATTTTGGCCAGATAATAATATATTTAATTTTTTGCCATATATCACTACCATAGAGATGTACTATATATAGACCCCCTTGAGGTTCAGGCCAGTGTTATATCTGTTGCTTAGGAAGATTAATAAGGAAAACATAAATATGTAGTTACTTACTGACTAAGATTAGCAGTTAAGTTTGTAGTGCAGGTGGTCCTGGATCTAACTCCAGATACTGACTTGGAACAAAAGTATCCCTCTCGTTTTATCAAACACACAACTAACAAATTAACCGTGCTTGCCAGACTTCTCGAGTTTCTGGTTCACTCATTTCAACTTTACCAACAATACAGTTCAGACCATCACCTATAGCCCTAATATGAGAGCTGTTCCTTATTTGGTTAGACGATCTCTTTTTCCATCCCTTATCCTGACGGGTGCTTAGACCTCAGGACACTGCAGATAAAAGCCTGACTGGCCATAAAGACTTATTTATATTTTCTAGCATCAATAAAATAATCATCCTCAAACTATTTAATCTACTAGATTTTAATGGCGGCTGTTAGGAGAAAGAGATTTATGAGCGCTGTGAGGTGTTTTGTGAGAATGGAAAAACACAGCCTTAACAGGGACCTGGCACGCCGCTCGTCCAAACCCTCGACTAAAGTCCTCTCTTTTCAATTTTACTATGCACACAAAGCCCCAACAGGAATATTAGTCTATCCATCCATGATCCGCTCCTCCCAGACATCCTCTTCCTGCCATACTCGCTTGTTCTGAGTTGTAAAAGGCAGGCCTGTAAATATACTGTCAACGGTTACAACTACAACAACAAGAGAGCTTTTACAGCGATGGAATAAAATACTGATACACCGTCTCCATCCACATGCATTTGCAAAAACATATACAACAAAAATGCTCTAGATATGGAGACATTGTTTTTGCTCATTACTGTTGCACATCAGCTCACTGTTTGTATTGTTTCTACATTATTTACATCATGAACAGCACACCAGACATTCTGAATTCATACTCAATAACTGATCAAAAATTGATGAAAAAAAAAGATCATGTTTCATTTCGTTATACTGTATAAAAATATGTATAAGCATGATATACAACTTATATATTATATATTATTAAAACATAATGCTTACTTAAAAAAAGGAAATTAACACATTTATTCAGCAAGGATGCAGTAAATTGGTCAAAAGTGAAAGTAAAAACATTTATAATTTTACAAAAAATGCTGTTCTTTTGAACTTTCTGTTCATCAAAGAATCCTGGAAAAAAAGTGTCACGGTTTTAACAAAAATATTGACACAAAAATATAAACAGCACATCTGTTTTTAACATTGATAATTATAAGAAATGAGCACCAATTTAGCATATTAGAATGATTTCTGAAGGATCATATGACACTGACGACTAAAGTAATGATCCTTAAAATTCAACTTTGCCATCACAGGAAAAAATAACATTTAAAATATATTAAAATAGATTGTAAGAAATTGTAGGCCTAATAATATATTTACTGTATTTTTGATCAAATAACAGATAAACATAAAAATAATTAAATATAATAAATGCATTTAAAATTATTCTCTCTTGTTATTATTGCTTGTGTTCCAGTAACAAAGGCAGTACTCATTGTTATGCAAGCAATAAAAGCATGCAAGAGGGAATCATATTCAATTCATTAAGTTTTATTTCATGAATTCCCTTACATTTGCATGTGCTTTAGGTTGCCGAACCTTAACACAGACAATAAAAGTTGGGTAAGGTTGTTGTGAGCTGCAGTATTGTACATCACAGTAATGTATTCTGAGGTGCCAGAACATGACATACTGGTTAAATCAGTATCCTGAAAACTCACAGCATGAGATTCTGAGGGAAGTTTCTAAGGGTTTCTAAGCTGATTCTGTAGCAAGCTGCAGTTTGCCCTTGTGGCAGCTTGTATTTCACACACTGTTTGAAGAAATTTAGAGTGAAAACAAGCCAACAAACACCACAGCCCTACTGAACGACCACAAACACACACATTCTCTGCGCTACAGCTCTCCAACACCCCGCACAAAGGCAGACAATGCTGTCTCAGAGCTCCCATTGAGAACTGTCATCAGTCGGAAGCTCTGGTGATGACATTCACTCGGCGCAGAGAGAAAACGTACTGTTCCCCAGAGAAAGACGATAGAGAGAGAGAGAGGGGTTGAGAAACTGAAGTATGCGGAGTGAGGAGAGGGTGAAAAGCAAGGGAGCGAGAGAAGTGGATAGAAAGGATAATGAAGGAGAAATCAAAAGGGGACAAATAGGGATCAGCAGCTTTTCCCTGCTCACCTGTGTTCAAAGGCCAGGCTCTGGCCCATGCAGTCTCCCAGGGTCATGCCTCATTGGAACACAAACATCCTGCCCGGCCCATGTGGCTTTTTATCTGCTCCCTTCCCTGCCTTCCCCTCCACCAGCGCAACCTGTAACCATATCCTACCTGCAGCGTATCCCTTACAAGCATTCATCAACATCAGCCATTAAGGCCTGTTCTGGGGAGAAAAAAGCCTAAATAGAATTTTGAGGTATAGGAAAATTTTTACATTAGCTAATAGATAAAGGACCTGTAATGCTTATGGGTCTTTTTTTTTTTTTTTTAAGGAATGAATATTTGGGGGGCAGGAAATGCAATTCATCAATTGATATCATTGCTATAATCTACAGTTGTGCCATTTGAAGTGTTTTATTATTATTATTTTTTTTTTACATTTTTTGAAAAATGTCTCTTATGCTCACCAAGACTGCATTTATTTGATCAAAAATATAGTAAAAGCAGTAATATTAATACTATTTAAAATAACTATTTTCTGTGTTAATGTATTTTAAAATGTAATGTGAATTTTTAGTCTTCAGTGTCACGTTGTCCTTCAGAAATCATTTTAATATGCTGATATGGTGTTCAAATTATTATTATGAATGTTGAAAATGTGATCAATGTGATGCATCATGAGTATTTGATCAATTCATAGCTTTCAGTCACGTGACTGGCTCGAAGACCTGGAGGGCAAACATCCATAGAACTGCAGGACAAGCGTGTCAATTTTCCATCTGTGTCACAGCCGCAAATATTTAGATCACCTCTCAAAAGAATAAAACAATATGCAAGTTCTGGGCATTTGCAATCCATATTAGACACCCACAGCAATATTTCAATCATTAAACAGTGCGACAAAACGTTCCGCTTAATGGTTCAGTGTTTTCCTTCTAATGTTTTTTTATGGGAAACCATTTGACGTGAAACTTTAATATACATCATCAATAAGGTGTTTACTGAATTTCGCCTTTTAATATCTGCATTTTACTACATTACTACTTAATTCAAACTGCGTAAAAATAACTGACAGTCAGTGGAGCAAAGCTTCATTTTGTCCTCCAGGTGGGCGTTCCTATAAGGGTGTGACGTCACGTGAAAACTATCAATAGAAAGTTCAAAAACAGCATTAATTTATAATAGAAAATATTGGTAACATTATTAATATGTCTTCACTTTTGATCAATTTTGTGCATTCTTGAAGAGCAAAAGTAATAATTTATTTTCCAAAAAGAGCACAGGGCTGTATCAGAACTAGACGCCACCAGCACCCTGCATTTAGCCAATTTCCGGAGAGACTTCCAAACTTTTACCTTGAATGAACGGCAATTACATGCCGGCTGGCACATCAGATAGAGAACCTCCTTGGGCAATGGAGAAGTGTCAGTCAGACTACATAGAGAGAGAGAGAGATGTTGGTATGAGAGGAACCAACTCTTCCGTTGTCCCTTTGCTAAATGGAGACTATTTTTATCTGCCAAAACAATGTATGTGAACATGCATAAGAAGCCATATTCTGCTCCTACATCTGGTCAACAATAAATCCTTACATCTTGAAAGAAATTATTACAAACTAGAAAAGGTGTTATGAGTAGTTGGTAAAGTGATAAGATTTTTTGAACAAACTGCAGTCAGAAATTTTCAATGGATGTCTATATAGTTGTCATCAGAAAAAAATGCTACTTTAATCAGTTAAAACAGGCTGCTGGAATTCTGCTGGATATAGCTTGAGAGAAAGGTTTATAATTTTCATCTCTTTCTACAATAACAGTATATACATTTTTTACTGTCTGTGTATTTAAAAAATCAAATCTGTTTGTGATTTTGTCTCTGTGCTGTTCATGTTCTCCTGTGTTGTACAGGTGATGGCAAAACCATGAGTCACACATTGAACAATAGACCAACAAGAACTCAGGAATGCTAAAACATTTTTTTAGACCAAACTTTTCAGTACTGGAGATTTTCAGGAATCTCACCAACACCAGCTCAATTAAAATGGAAAATTATTTGAAAATACTTTTTCTTTTTTTTTTCTTTTTAGTGTCAAAGGTAGAATTTATTTGTTGCATGCATGTGGATTATCAAAGAAAGAAATGCAAGAACACCTCCTCACTTACATTAGCTAAAATTTGACCATGCAAAAAATAAAAAGTAAATAAATTAATAAATAAATAAAATCATAGTGCTTAAATGAGTCTGAAAGATTTTCTTTAAAACAAGTTATACTTTTTATTACTTACTTTTACATACTTTTATTCCGCAAGGATGCATTAAATTAATCAAAGGTGAGTCATTTATAATATTACAAAAGTTGTATATTTCAAATAAATGCTGTTCTTTTGAACTCTCTATTTATCAAGGAATCCTGAAAAAAATGTTGCCTTATTAAATGTATTACAGTTTTTACTAAAATATTAATCGATTGATTAAGAAATGTTAATTGAGCACCAAATCAGCATATTAAAATTATTTCTGAAGTCACACTGAAGACTGGAAAAATGGCTGCTGAAAATTCAGCTTTGACATCACAGGAATTAATTTTATTTTACAGTATATTAACAAAGAAAATAGTCACTTTAAATTGTAATAATATTTTATAATATTGCTATTTTTACAGTATGTTTCAATCAAATAAATGAAGCCTTGGTGATCATAAAAGACTTCTTAAAGAATTACAGAATTCTTAAATCTTACAGACCCCAATCTTTTGAAAGATAGCCGTATATGGCAGCTATTTTGATGTATAGCATTAGCCATATTTGCTCTAAAAAGCTCTGACCCAGAGAACTTTATCGGGCAAGAGGTGTGCAGGCATTTTTTTGGTGTATATGGGTTTGATGTGTGTCTGTGTTTGCTGTGGGGCCATTCCTTCACCTGCATGAGTGCAAAGCAGATTATGATGCCCCCATCAAACTTTACACCTTCTTTACCCCACCACGCTCTTTTGCCTTTTCTCTCTAAACATATTCAGCAAAGTTGCAACAGATCCAAAAATCTTTTGTGCCCTACGTGAACCAAACTAATGTTGTTTGGGTCTGGATATGGACAGGCTGCATTTCCAGTATCAATAATAAACAATATTAATCAATAATAACCACTCATTATACACAATACAATTTGAATCATCACTACCAATGAAAACAAAGCTTCAATGGTTTGAGGAAGCATTCCTTCCGCTGATGTATGTACTCAACAGACCAGATGTAATTGGTTGTAGTTAACGTGGTTGGCCTGAATCAGTGCACTGCTGTGGCCACAGATAAGGAGTTCTACCATCCACCCATATTCCCCCATTTCCCATACTTTCATTGGGCCAGACAGAGGGCTCTGATTGGCTGAGCTGATAGCCCTAGGCCATGCTTTTCACAATACTACTTTTATCGTTCTATCTCATACAATTTGCCTTGTTCAGTCCCTGCAAGCAAAATCAAAGCTACAGACCCAACTGTGATGTCAGCAATACAATAATTTACCTTTGTTCTTAAGTTGTGAAGCATTATGAAATTACATATGGATACCAATCCAATTTGACCTCTCTAAACTGAATTTTTGCTAAAAAGAACCTCAGGACCTCAACTAGGTCAGGACCTCAACTAGGTTACTCAGACAAACAAACAAACAAACAATTAATCAAACAAACAAAAACTTACCTATTTACCTACCTACCTACCAACCATTCATCCAACTGACCGACCAACCGAACGAATGAACAAAAAAACAAACAACTTACCTATCTACTACCAACCATTCATTCAATCTACATAACAAATGAATGAACAAACAACTTATCTATACCTACCAATCATTCATCCAACCGAACAAATGAACAAACAAACGAATGAATGAACAAACAACTTACCTGCCAACCTACCAACCAACCAAGCAAACTAGCGAACAAACAAACAACTTATCTACTACCTACCAACCAAACATCTATCCATCCATCCATCCATCCATCCAACCAAAAGAATAAAGGAACAAACAAACGAACAACTTACTTACCAACCAACCATCCATTCATCCAACTGACCAAATGAATGAATGAACGAACAAACAAACAACTTAACTACCTATAACAACCATCCAAAACACCAACTGACTGAACGAACGAACAAATGAATGAATGAACAAACAAACAACTTACCTACTACCTACCTACCAACGAACCATCCAACCAACCAAATGAATGATCTACCCAACTACCCGGATAAATGACCAAATGAACCAACAAACAACTTACCTACCTACCGTCCATCTAACCAACCATCAATCCAACCAAACAAACAAATGACATTCAAAAGTCTGAGACCATTATTGAAAATGCTTTTCTTTGCATTAGAATTTATCTTATCTAGTTGAAAGTTGAACTGAAAAATTTACATTCCTCTAACTTTTGCTTTAATGATAGCAGCACTCAAGCTGCATGAACTGCCCAAGCTATTGTCAAAAATATTCTTATTAGTGACCTAGAAATAGTGCAGAATCTAAAAAAAAAAAAAAAAAAATCATTTTATGTCATAGTTTTCCTTTGTTTGGATAGAAAATCTGTCAATTATACAGTTTAGCAGTAAAAAAAAAGAAAAAAGAAATAAAAGGCCACTGAATGCCATGACTGACCAAACAGAATCAACTTTCTAGAGAGTCTAACGATCTCTTTTTGACTGCTGATTCGGGAAAGTGTGCAATTTTAGTTTTACTTGATTTGACAGCTGCATTTGACACTATAATATATGAAATACTGATTGAGCGTTTACAACTGTGGGCTGGGATCCAAGGTAATGTTCTTAACTGGTTTAGTTCACATCTTTCAAGGAGAACATTTTTTTGTTGAATTAGGAAATTTCTCATCCTCTTCTGCTCTGATGAAGTGTGGGGTACCCCAAGGATCAATATTGGGTCCAGCGTTATTTTCCATTTACATCCTTCCTTTGGCTGTTATCTGTCAGAAACAATGTATGCTATCATCTTTACGCCGATGATACACAGCTTTATCTGCCTATAAAAATGGGGGATAATTTGGCTTTACAGTCTCTTTTTGCATGCTTTAATGATATTAAGGAATGGATGGCAGGAAATGTTCTTCACTTGAATGAATCAAAGACCGAAGTGATAGTGTTTGGCTCTCCGAGTGTTTCTGAACCCATAATTAATCAGTTAGGTTAATTTAAATCTAAGGTACATATTCATGCAAAGAGTCTTGGAGTCATTTTTGACGCAGAGTTAAAGTTTGATAAGCACATTAATTCTGTGGTTAGAGGTGGTTTTTATCAATTAAAGAATATAGCAAAATTGAAACCTATTCTGGCTTTTAATGATTTGGAAGTTGTTATCCATGCTTTTATCATGTCCAGACTGGGCTATTGTAATTCCTTAAACTATGGTGTTTCTCATGCATCAATTTCACGCCTGCAGCTGGTTCAAAATGCAGCTGCTAGGGTTTTAACTGGGACTAGGAAATTTGAAAGTATAACACCAGTATTATCATCCCTTCATTGGCTTCCAGTCAAATGTAGGATTCAGTATAAGTTATTATTATTTGTTTTTAAAGATTTAAATGGACTGGCACCAAGTTATAATAGCAGACAAAGAAACAATGAAGAACACAGGCTTTAAATACTAAATGTAATCAAGGGGCAACAGAAACAGGTAAGGAGCTAATTAACTAATCAGGGGAACTAAGGAAACTAGGTCAAAGTGTAACATATCGCCCCCCTCCTGTGTCCCCGCGCCGACAAAAGCAGTCCAACAGAGGAGGGAGGGTGAGGGTTCTGGAGGCGGGCAGGCAACGGGAAAGGGGCACAGTTCATAGGGCCAGGGTGGAGTAGATGGAGGAAGGAGCCAGGGAGGAGCCCGGAGCAGGAGGAGCCAGGTGGTAATCCAGAGGCCAGCCAGGATGGCGGCCCACAGTGGAGTTGACGGCGGGAGGAGCCATGGTGAAGAAGGGACCGACGACGACACCAGGGGACCGACTGACGGAGACTGAGCTGCTGGAGACCCAGGTGGAACTGAGCAGACGGAGAGCCGGGGCGAAACTGAGGATCTGGAGGGCCAAGGCAGAGCTGAAGGCTCAGGTGACTGAGGCGGAGGCGGGGATCCGGAAGATGGTGGTGGAGCCGGTGTGACTGAGGATGAAGGTGGAGCTGGAGGGAAGGAGGAGCCTGACAGAGCCGGAGGGATGGAGTGACGAGGCAAAGCCAGAGGAGTGGAGTCCCGAGGCGGCGGATGGTCGACGAATGACCAAGGGGGAGCCGGAGGGACGAGGGAGCCCGGTGGAGCCAGTGGGATGATGGGCCACGGTGGAGACGAGGGAGCTAGGAGCCGAGGCGGAGCCGATGGGTCAGAGGACCGAAGTGTAGTCCAAGGCTCGGAGGTTGGAAGTGGAGACAGGGGATCCGCATGTCTGGGCGGAGCTGGAGGACTGGAAGTCCCGAGGCGGCGGAACAGAGCACATGGCAGGCGCCAAACCAGTGTATAAGGTTCATATTGAAAATGTCCATGAGTTCCTCTTTATAGCTCCCAGAAACCAGATGCAGCTCACCCTCAGTCGGCAGTGTGAGCGGGGTTTCCTCCAAGCCCTCGAACACCACCAAGACTCCCTCGAGGACGGACGATGTTGCCGGCTCATGCACTTGGTCAGACGATGTTTGAGGCTCAGGCTCCGTGGCGATTATAGACTCAGTTGCAGCGGGCTCAGGCTCTCCGTCTGCAGTGGGCTCCGTGCAGCAGGATGATGGCTGGCTGGTCTCTGGTTCGGAAGTGGGGCTGGAGATATCCTCCTCTGAGGGGCAGACGGAGAAATACAGTCCATTATTCTCCAGCACCCACTCCACACAAGCGGCGAAATCCTCCTTGGGACCGTTCGCTGGCAGGTGTGCCTTACACCGCTCGCTCAAGCTGGAGATGTAGAAGACGCAGAGCGAGCAGTCAGGGAAGTGGGTAAGGCACGCCAGATCGAGAAAGTCCCTGGTATGGTCCTCCAGCGAATGGTCCATCTGCTCCAGGCACAGGAGTTGGACGGCGGGCAGATCCATTCCGGGAGAGGACCAAGAAAAAAAAATAAACAAAGAAAAACACTGCTTAAAATAACTCACTTTACGGTCTGCTATTCTGTTACAGTGTTTTACTAATAAAGCGCACGACGAAGGAGTATGCACAAAACTTTTAATGTGAATCCAAACAAGAAACAGAGATAATCCAGGAGCGAGGGGTAGCAAAACACAATGATCAAATAATAGCAGACAAAGAAACAATGAAGAACACAGACAAGGGGAAACAGAAACAGGTGAGGAGCTAATTAACTAATCAGGGGAACTAAGGAAACTAGGTCAAAATGTAACAATGTTAGATTTTGTGCCACTCTTGATGTTTTTAAATCTCATTTAAAGACTTATCTCTTTTCTCTTGCATTTGATTGTAATTCATTTGATCTATTTCAGACTCTATGTTTTCTGATTTGTAAAGCACTTTGGCCAATGTCTGTTGTTTTTAAACATGCTATATAAATAAAACAGAATAGAATAGAATAGAATAGAATAGAGCAAGAACACCTTCAACTATGGGTTGTGAATACGTGCACATTCTCAAATGTTTAGATGTCTGATGGGGCCTCAAAGGGACAAAGCACAAAAGCAAAACAGAAAAAAGGAACTTACATTACAGTGTCAGTGTATCTCTCTGGATCTGTTTATTTCTGCTCTGTGTTGAAAGGAAATCTTCCATCTGATCTGGGCAGTAAAGTCTGTTCTCACAGGGGAAGCTGAGTTTTTATCTGTCAAAGATTTACACAGAGAGTTTCAGAGACATGTTCTGTGTTAAGTGCTGTGATTGATAAGGACTCAAATCTATGTTTGTTTCGGGCGTGTGTGTCTAGGCCTCATCCCCTGATGCCAAGAGTTTTCCAAGTAAGATAAATCACAATCTGTTTTTATTTTGCAGAAATATTCCACTACATAAAAATATTTTTCTTAATCAGTATTTTGTCTTGTTTTCCAGTAAAAACATCCTTTAAAACAAGATGTATTACATAAGCAAAGCTGGTTTGAGAGAAAATATAAATTAAGTTTATTTTTTTTACCCACTCCATGATTTATTTTCTTGATTAATGCATAAATATAATAACATTTTGAGAGGTTTCTGCTTAAAACAAGACAAAAATATTTCAAAATTATACAATTTACCATCATATATATCACTGTAAGAAACAAATCAGTAGAAAAATGGATAATGTCCTGTCAGAAAATTACTAGTACATTTTTCGTTCAATTTACAGACATACAACCCTAAAACACTACACAATGCAATGCATAATAAAAAAAAAAAAGAAATAGAAAAAGAAAATTTATTCATATTAACACAATATATTGGACCATAGTTTTATGGACTTTTATTTGACTTCTCAACATTGTGTTTCGGCTTAAAAATATTTCACAGGTATATGATTTACAATCATATATTTTAATCACATCATCATATTCATATTTATGTATTACAATCATATCATTATATACATATTTTTACTGTAAGAAAATACTGATACTGAAGTTTTTTTAAAGAAGTAATTCTGAACTAAACTTTAAATAGAAAAGATCAATACCATCCATCCCACAGCAAACATTTCCAAGTGTGGGTGCAAACACAGTGAAAGTGGCGACGAGCAAAGAAAGAAAACGAAAACAGGGGTCAAAATAACACCTTTCCAGCTCTTCAGAGAGACAGTCTGGATCTGAAAGAGAAGACCACGTCCTAAAGCTGTTTGTTTTCAAACTTGTGACAGCTGCATACATTCCTGCACGGCTCCTCACTCAGCCTCGGGGCTTTAGGTACACAATCAGAGTCACTGTTCCATCGCTCTTATCGCAGCAAGAGCACACAGAACCGCCTCACCTCCTCTCCCGCAGCCCAAACACACACTATATTCACCCAGCGTGTCGGTCGTGCCAGCCTCTGACCTGTGGGCATGTCTTCCCCCTGCAGCGCTCATGCGGGCACCTGCTGTCATTTTCACTGTCATCAGCGCTGTCACAGATGTCATTTTGAGATCTATCTATCTGTTCGTCCATCCATCCATCGGTCTGTTTGTCGGTCAATCTATCTGTTTGTCCATCCATCCGTCCGTCCATCCATCCATCCATCCATCCATCCATCCACCAGCCTATCTAGTTGTTCATCCATATATCCATCCATCCATCTATCTATCTATCTGTTTGTCCATCCATCCATCGGTCTATCTGTCTGTTTGTTTATCCATCCATCCATCCTTCAATCCATCCGCAGATAGATAGATAAATAGATAGATATGTACATGCTATCTATCTGTTTGTCCATCCATCCATTCATCCATCCATCCATCCGTCAGTCTATCTATCTGTTTGTCCATCCATCCATTCATCCATCCATCCATCCATCTGTCAGTCTATCTATCTGTTTGTCTATCCATCCATCCATCCATCCATCCTTCAATCCATCCGCAGATAGATAGATAAATAGATAGATATGTACATGCTATCTATCTGTTTGTCCATCCATCCATTCATCCATCCATCCATCCGTCGGTCTATCTATCTGTTTATCAATCTATCCATCCATCCATCCGTCAGTCTATCTTTCTGTTCGTCCTTCCATCTATCCATCTATCTCTCTGTTTGTCCATCCATCCATCTGTCAGTCTATCTATCTTTTTGTCCATCCATCCATCCATCCATCAATAGATAGATAGATAGATAGATAGATAGATAGATAGATAGATATGCCTTAACAACTGATTATCAATGCCATAGCAATAACTCACATACTTTTCATATTAAAAAAAATCTTGATTAGCACTAGATTTTTTTCCAGTTGTTGATATTATGACCTATTATAAACTCTTCTGGCTTTATTTCTCTCCACATGAGAGAAGACTGAAGGCCAACATCACATGCCTCACACGCAAACCCACTGACATTCGGAATGATTCCTATCGCAAGTGTTCCATTAAACCAGTCCCATCTTTAGGAATATTCAAGAGAGGAAAACAGAGGGGGAGAGGGAGAGATGTTCCTCTGAATCAGCTCCTGACTGCTGAGCAGAACCGCTGTGCGGTTTGGTAAATGGATATCTGCATCAAATTCAAAGCAGGTACAGTGCATGGGAGAAAGACTCATGCCAAACTAATAACCAGCAACAAAATGTGTGTGGTTGCACTCAGGAAATCAGTACTGAACGGTATATTTAGGTCAAGATAAGGAGACCAAAATGCTTGCTTAAGGGCATGAAGTTCAATACATCTTTGGAGAGCGCACGGATCTCGGCAGCCAGCTAAGGAAGCGTCTGAGAATGCATGACTCACCCACAGCATGCATTGTTTTCTCAGTTTCTTCCCCCCTATACACACCCAAAACAGTATTGGTTGAACTTAATTTAGTTTTGGACACTGGTTCCAAACATTGGAAATGGGTTTTCTTAACATTAAATTAAACGGTGACCTTGAATGCCTTGTGTAGCAGAAACCCAAATGGATTGAAAAAACTGTCAAAGTAACCCACCTTTTGCAGTTAACTACGAGTGAGCAACAGTGCAAAATAGACTTACTGAACCAAGATAACAAACTCTTTCAAACATACAGACTCATAATGTTTGTCTCGTGCATCGACCAATGAGTGATTTGAGCATTTGAAGTGAAGTGATTGTCATCACACATTTGAAATATAATTCTATTTAAAACATAACTCATATTAAAAGATAAATAATACAAATAAATATGAAATAACTTATAAACTTGTATATAAAAAATGAAATGATTAATTACTAAATTAATAATTAATAATTATATTTAATATATCATTTATTTAAATTAATATTATTTATATTTAAATTATTTACTTTTTCAGTAATTCAGATTTTTGTGTTTCTTTAGTCCAGTTTTGCGACCCAAATGTATGCTTCAGATTTGATTGCTGGAAATTTTTCAGTATGTTCAGTTGTGAAAGGTTGGAAATGAACAAAATGACTAAATGCATTTTCCAAAGCAGAGATCACATTCTTCTTCAAGCATTCACTACGTCTTCCTCTGCACAGAGCTCCAGCAGCACTCAATGTCCAGTCCCAGAAACACAGCCCATATGGGTCAGCTCCATCAGCTGGAATTTGGGATAGAAAGGTATAGCTATGCATTTTTAATTTCATGTGGCCAGTATCTCTGATTCAATATATCCCTTCTTATACTTGCTGAGAATTCATACTGGATCTATATCAAATTTATCAGAAAAATGATGCACAGAGCACACGCCAGCCGAAAACAGACTCTGGAGTCTCAGTTTGCAAAATTGCAAGCAGGTGTTTGTTCGTCATTCCCCTCTTTAGCTCACTTCATAATGCCTCTATTTCTATAATAATTGCTGCATTTAAGCTCAACTTGCATCAAGCTCCACAAGCTTTCGTTTCATGCTGCTGGTCGTAAACACGAGAACGCCGTAATGCTGTTTCTTGGAACTAGTGTATAAGGTGGCCATAAATGAAGCCTGGTTTCCTCCACACTTCCTGCAGTAAAGAACAGTCATCGTTTTTGGCACTGAGAAACCAAGGGGGGAACGTGAGGGAGCAACATGCCGTTTAATGCGAGACCTGACAAATACTACGATGATTTACTCTGAAACAGATCTGGAATAAGAGGGCGGCATTCTATAGGTTTTATAATGCACTAAACACCCACATGCGCACACCGCTGGATATTGTTAGTGTAAACAGCATAAAGAGAAGGGGTTTACGACTGCACCATGTGTGCTTTAGAGGGGTTAATCCAACTCTTGCTCTAATGGATGCTGGTTCTCTATGATAGACCAGACCTGGAGGTGCGGCCCCTAATGCAGGTGAGGAAAGGCTGGGGCCCCTTTGAACAGGTTCTTTAAGGTTATATTGAAAGAAAGCAGAGAAGAAAGAAGTGCCATCCTATTCAGACTGTTCAACTGACTATGCAAAAATGAAAATTCTGTCATCATTTACTCACCATCATGTTGTTCCAAACCCATAAGACTTTGATTAATCTTCAAAACACAAGTTAAAGGATTAGTTCCCTTCCAGAAGGGAAACATTCCAGGAGTTTTCTCTATATAGAGGACCTCAATGGGAACCAATGGGTTGAAGGACCAAAATGCAGTTTCAGTACAGCTTCAAAGTGCTCTACACAATCCCAGCCGAGGAATAAGGGTCTTATCTAGTGAAACGACCAGTCATTTAAAAAAAAAAAAAATTTATATACTTTTTAACCACAAATGCTCATCTTGCGACGTTGGAGAGGTCACGAGTGATGTAGGCGGAAGTAACGACCCAATGTTTACAATGCAAACTTGCAAAGACTAAATTAAACGCCTTTACAAAAAAGGTAGAACAACAATATCGTATGATTTTGAAGTTGGAGGAGAAAATCATATGGAGTTTGGTACTACTTCTGACTACGTCATGTGTGACTTTTCCATCGTGACAATGTAATACTTGAAGTTGTGGACACAACGCAGAGCTAGTGTAAGATGAACATTTGTGGTTAAAAGTATATATATATATATATATATAAAATGACCAATCTTTTCGCTAGATAAGACACTTATTTCTCAGCTGGGATCGTGTAAAGCCCTTTGAAGCTGCACTGAAACTGCAATTTGGACCTTCAACCCGTTGGGTCTCTGTTGAAGTACATTATATGGAGAAAAGTCCTAGAATGTTTGTCAAAAACCTTAATTTCTTTTCAACTGAAGAAAGAAAGACATGTACATCTTGGATGACAGGGGTGAGCAAATTATCAGTAATGTTTTATTCTGGAAGTGAACTTATGCTTTAAGATATTAAATGAAACCAGAAAGCACAGGTGACCAAAACCTAGAAGATCCATAAAGGTCATAAAGCCGTTGAAAATGCATCCACATGAATCATGCAGTTCAAGTCTTGTGAAGAGATTTGATCCTTTATTTGATGAACAGATTGATTTGAGCCTTTTACTCACATCTATACAATGATCAACACACATACATAAAGCACATCACATATAAACACAGAAGCTCAAACATGGATGCTCCATTCATGTGGAATCGTTTTACAACACCTTTATGACCTATTTAGTTTTGGTTAGCTAGACAAAAACCTCTCAGGTTTTCTTAAATATATTGTAAGTTGTGTTTTGAAGATTAATCCCAGTATTATGGGTCTGGAACGCCATAAAGGTGAGTAAATATTGTCAGAATTTTCACTTTATCTGTTTAAAACTTTTAGAAACTCCGATATGTACTCAATAACCTGGGTATGGATGTCGCAGAAGTTGAGAAGTAGGCCTACCACCCGAAAGCCGTTTCACACTTTAACACCTCACAGCTGTGGTTCGAGGAGGGGTTCGTCCACCTTTGAGAGTTCCTCGCATCGCCTGAGGCTGCTGAGTGGGTGGAGCGCTGAAAACATAAGGGATCAAAGCCAGTTGTGTACACACAGCAAGACAAAACTGACAAACATACGCCATACAACCCAAGACAAACTGAACTAGCCACACTCTCCCATGCAGCCATGATCAGTTTCTCTCACTTTTTTGCTCTTAAAGGGACAGTTTAATCAAAAATGAAAAAGTTGTCATTTATTTACTTACTGTCATATTGTTCCAAACCCCTATGTTTAAAAAAAAAAAAAAAAACCTTAACAACAGCTGTTTTCTATAAAATTACTGTTCATAGTGATTGGGTCAGTAAAAACATAAGACTTGTACGCTATATTAAAAGTCTTCTGAAGCCAGCAACTTGTTGAAGTTAAACCTGCATCACTGGAACCCTAAATGAGAACAGTGATGAAGAGGAATGAATAACTGCAAATGAATGATTGAGTGATTTACTTCATTCAGTCTGTTTGTCACATAAAGCTATATCACAGTGCATATCACAATTTGGAATGTAGCACACAAGATAAATGAATAACTTCAATGCTACTTTAATTGCTTTTGGAGCTGCGTGAAGTCAAAATTCACCTTGTGTTCCACAGTAGAAACCAAGTCATACAGGTTTTGTATTAGATGAGGGTGAGTAAAATTGATAAAATTTTCTTTTTGGGGTGAACTATTCATTGTGAAAAAAAAAAAACATATTATAGACATAATATACTTTAAACCAATATACTTAAGTGCAAACTCAAAGCAATGTTTTCTGTTTCTTAATTGTCTTACTTAAATGAAATTAGCTGAACTTCAGAGTGTTTTTGACCCATGTAAATAGGACTTAAGCACAGTTTTATGAATACATTTATAATTACTCCCATCTTTGAAATATGATTAAAGTGCATTACCTTCAAATGCAATGTTAAATAACAGACTACAGTTAAAATGTACAATAAAGTACTTTTCATGTGCTTTATGTTGGTAAATGCATCAGAATAAGCGTACGTTTTCTTTAAAGTCTGCCGAAACATAATGATTTAAATTGTAAAGTAAAACTTTTAATTTTACCTTATTACAAAATGCACAAGTATACTTAAATAATAATAATAATGTGTTAGGAAACAAGGTCATGTCAGGTTTGAAGTACACTACAAGTACTCAATTCATTACATGTTTTAATGCCCAAAGCACAGAGATTTCATATTGTAAGATTGAGAGAAAAAACTAAAATAATCTCTACAATCATTATGCCTAAGACTATAGACAGTGATGTAACCCAAGCATGACACTGTTTTCTACACCCTTTCATGCTAAACCTGTGAGAGTATAGAGGCCAAAGGGGAGTCAAAGTGTTCTCATGACTCCTGAAGGACACAAAACAGCCCCTTTGCTCTCAGATAAGTGAGTCTGTCTCGTGCTAAAGACACCTGCTCCCCAGGCACAAACACACACTGGTACACATCTCCACCATCAATTTGTCTACACATATCTGGAAAAGGCTTGAAAGAACCAAAGCCAAATCTCCTGGATTTGGAATCCCTGTCTCTTTTTTTAAAACCTCCGGCTAGATTGATGGTTAATGCGCACTCGTTTCCTGAAGTTATTAAACACATTTATCAAGCATCTCGCGATTGTTAGGAGGAGACGGACAGAAAAAGGGGCTTAAGTGCTGGCATGCTGCGTGACGTGATTAAAGAGCGTTTAACAAGCTGCAAAAACTTCTCCCGCAGCCCGTGCTCTCTCATCACACCCTCTCCACCGGAGACGCCCAATCAGAGTGTTTGTGTGTTTTACCGCACTGTGTGACTGCATCAGTCTTAGGTCATTCTTTGGATGGGCACCTCACATGTGGCGCTCAATGCTGAGTAAGGTTTGATTACCAACTTGGCATACTGAAGTACAGGTGCTGGGTGGGCTAATAAAGCCTTTGTGCCAGGACTTCAGAGCAGTGAATTTAGATTTGGTCTCTTTTTCCTATGAGCACTGGTAGATTTATTCACATTACATTTATTCATTTGGCAGACGATTTTATACAACTTACATTTATTATGCAAATCTATTTGCTTTCCTAGTGTGTGTTTCTGGTTTTATTGTGGATGATTAATGACTGCATGTTATTTTGAGGAAAGTCATTAAGATATAACTTGTTCTATCAATGGCATCATGGCTGAAGAATTTGTTATAATATTTTGCCAATAGTTAATGCATTCATTTAATGCTGAATAAAGCAATAAATGTTACAGAATAAAAGTAATTAACATTACATATTTGAGATGCTCACCTCAAACTTTATAGCCTTCACAACTTTTGATCTTCACACAATTTGAATGTATTAAAAGCACATAAAACATGATAGTTAGCTTTAGAAATTAAAAAATTGGTCATATTATATTTATAAAAGGTTTCTGATATTCATATTATATTTAAAAAAATAAATCTGAATAGTTACCTGTATACTTCACTATATACAAGTGCTGGTCATATAATTAGAATATCATCAAAAAGTTCATTTATTTCACAAATTCCATTCAAAAAGTGAAACTTGTATATTATATTCATTCATTACACACAGATTGATATATTTCAAATGTTTATTTCTTTTAATTTTGATGATTAGAGCTTACAGCTCATGAAAGTAAAAAATCAGTATCTCAAAATATTAGAATATTTACATTTGAGTTTGAATAAATGACCATCCCTACAGTATAAATTCTGGGTATCTCTTGTTCTTTGAAACCACAATAATGGGGAAGACTGCTGACTTGGCAATGATCCAGAAGACGAACACTGACACCCTCCACAAAGAGGGTAAGTCACAGAAGGTCATTACTGAAAGGTGTGGCTGTTCACAGAGTGCTGTATCAAAGCATATTAAATGCAAAGTTGACTGGAAGGAAGAATTTGGGTAGGAAAAGGTACACAAGCAACAGGGATGACCGCAAGCTTGAGAATACAGTCAAGCAAAGCCGATTCAAACACTTGTGAGAGCTTCACAAGGAGAGAACTGAAGCTGGAGTCAGTGCATCAAGAGTCACCACGCTCAGACGTCTTCAGGAAAAGGGCTACCAAGCCACTTCTGAACCAGAGACAATGTCAGAAGCATCTTACCTGGGCTGTTGAGAAAAAGAACTGGACTGTTGCTCAGTGGTCCAAAGTCCTCTTTTCAGATGAAAGTAAATTTTACATTTCATTTGGAAATCAAGGTCCCAGAGTCTGAAGGAAGAGTGGAGAGGCACAGAATCCATGTTGCTTGAAGTCCAGTGTGAAGTTTCCACAGTCAGTGATGATTTGGTACCAAAAGCTGGTTCAATGACCATAGTGTTACTGTGCTTGATTGGCCAGCAAACTTGCCTGACCTGAACCCCATTGAGAATCTGTGGGGTATTGTCAAGAGGAAGATGAGAGACACCAGACCCAACAATGCAGATGAGCTGAAGGCCACTATCAGAGCAACCTGGGATCTTATAACACCTGAGCAGTGACACAGACTGATCGACTCCATGCCACGCCACATTGCTGCAGTAATTCAGCCAAAAGGAGCCCCAACTGAGTATTGAGTGCTGTACATGCTCATACTTTTCATTTTCATACTTTTCAGTTGGCCAAGATTTCTAAAAATCCTTTCTTTGTATTGGTCTTAAGTAATATTCTAATATTTTGAGATACTGATTTTTGACTTTCATGAGCTGTAAGCTCTAATCATCAAAATTAAAAGAAATAAACATTTGAAATATATCAGTCTGTGTGTAATGAATGAATATAATATACAAGTTTCACTTTTTGAATGGAATTAGTGAAATAAATCAACTTTTTGATGATATTCTAATTATATGACCAGCACCTGTAGACTTTTTTAACAATGCAAAATATGCTAAGCAGACGATTTGACATAGACAATGATAATAATTTTGCTTACAATATATAATTATATAGATATTTTTCTATTCATTAAACATAAAATTAGTATTGTTTTTCACACAGATATCATACGACTTGTGAAGACTTGGATTATAATGCATAAATATAATTAATTTATTTAATTAACAAAACAAATAAATAAATTATGTAATACATGCAATGTTAAATTAATTAAATGTTAAGTAAATGTGAGGGCACTGAACACTTCTAATTAATGTAATCAATTCAAAAAATCAGTATCAAGTAGCCTATTAATTTCAATATTCTAATAATCTAAAATGAATTCATAAGCATGTGCATGTCTCTAAAGTTGTTCATACTGCATGTACATTGCTTACATTGTATAGTTTGTCAACGCATTAAAAATGCTTCAATGTCTATGCAAACATACCGAAATGTACATTTGTTACAACCACACTTTACATATGAGTACTTATTATGATTACTAATGATAAGTAAACTGGATTTTGACCTCTGTGTTTTTAAGGAGAGTTCCTTTTGGGAGGATTCTATTTAAAGACGTACTATCAAAAATGAAGTGAGAAATGAGGTCTTCAAAGACATGTTACAGATACACTTCTTTAAACAAATTGTCATCACCAAAAAGCGAATCTCAGGAAAAAGGAAACGTTAATGAGATACAGTACTTTATCTTGTTAACATAAGAAATAAGATAATGCCTCCATTTTTGAAAGCAAATTCCTTTTTAATCAAAGAGGCCGAATTCGTCCTCACATTTCCTGTGGTATTTTGTGAAATGCACTGTTTAGTTAACAGTTACACAACAGAGCTGTCCATCACCATGCTGTCATGTGTCCTGCGGCCCCCGATGTCTGTGTAAACGGGAGACCGGAAGACTGAAACCTGACCTGAGATCAGTGTAATATTAATGAGTGTGTGAGTGGTGACCTCTGCTCTCTACTTGTAGCTGCCTCATAGACTGCTTCTCATTTGCCCTGCAATGCTGCTGCCCATCCGCCCCACAACCCCAGACATTCCACGTGCAATTTATGGATTTTATTAAACCTCTCAAGATGTATGCCCTTGGCACTGTGAGGAAACTTCAGTCTGGCAGCATCTAAAAGAAGACTTATCCCCCATTTCTCCCCATCTTTTGCATTCACACAAGGTTCCGTCTGAATATTTCATTCCGGACTGTTTTAGACAGTGGTGCTGCTCGAATTGAGAGAAAAGCCTATGTTGGAAAGGGATTTCTAAAGCCTCTACTTCATTCTGGAAATTCGGGACATTGCCAACCAATGCCAACAGGATCAACTGCTGTTCACACTTGGACAAATATACTAGATTTATACAGTTTTTTTAATTGCCATATGTTTAATGGTTTTTCTTGGACCACTTCAAGCTTCTAACGGTTTCCCTGCGTCACTTTTCCAAAGCTTTCACTGCAATCATGGAGATTTTCTGCTCTCCACAGCCTTTGATGCCCAGTGCTTTAGTGTGTAATTCACAGTAAGTTTAAATCTGGGTCATAGCAACCATTTTAACCACTCACCTCAATATTTGGGTAATAATCATTATATTTTAGTAATTTTAACAGTTTTCCTGGACACAGGGCAAAGAAAAAAATAGCTGGCTGAATTAATGACATTAAGCAAAACCACGGGTAAGTGAATGAACCCACAACTTGTAGTCATAATACAAGTACCTATAAGTGTTAATAGGTGAACATTAGGCTAAAATAAATAAATAAAAATAAGCAGCAGAACAGTTTTCAACATTGCTAGTAAGAAGAAGTGTTTATTGAGCACCAGATCTGCATATTAAAATGATTTATGATGGACACCGAAAACATAGTACGTAATGACTGCTGATTTTAAAATATATAAAAAAGAACAACTTTTTAAAAAATATATATAATAATATTTAACAATATTACAGTTTTTACTGTATTTTTGAATACATTTTTATATTCATAGTATTCATATTTTAAATGATAAGTATGCAGAACAGAACCCAAACTGAAGCTATACACTCATCAGAATTCAGTCAGATTTGCTGAAGTGCTATATATGACAATGCATGTTTGAACTGCATCAAATTAGATGCAACATATATACACTGTTGGGGAAAGTTACCTTTAAAAGTAAGGCATTACAATATTACGTTACTCCCTAAAAAGTAACTAATTAAGTTACTTTTTATGGAAAGTAATGTGTTACGTTACTTTTCAGTTACTTTTTAAATCTGGACAGGGCTTGCTTGCCTGCTTGTTTTAATATAAAAAAGTTCTTCTTTTACAAATGTAAAAGCCCTTTTTACAAGAAAAGTGATGTAAATTCACATCTGTACAGTAGATGGTGCAGCTCAAACAAATTGCATGAAGAATATTACACAGAAGAAGAAAGTTCAACACTATGACAAACGAATGTGTCATTTTTGCTTAGTATGGCTGAATTGGATCATCGAAGGTCAGTAGCACAGACATTGGTTAATAAAATGGGGTTAAATACATAAAAGATATGTGTCTTATTTAACATATTTAATTATTGCAGGTTTGTATAATATTCTGAGTTTGCATTTGAAGGTTTTTATTCATTTTGAGGAATACATAATCTGTTTTTGTGTAGGTGAGATGAGTAAATACATGTTTATATTTAATCTTTATACTTACAGTAAACATCATACAGTAAGCATCATGTTCACACAGCACGCAAACAACGTCTCTGAAATTGTTCCCGATTTCTCTCAACTTGGCAACACGAGAGCTGTCAGTCAAGACATGAGAAACAAAGTAACTGGTGATACTTATTCGAAAAAGTAACTCAGATATTTACATCTACATAAAAAAGTAACAAGTTATTTTACTAGTTACTTAAATAAGGAATCTGATTATGTAAGTCAAGTTACTTGTAATGCATTACCCCAACACTGCATATATACATACAATTTATCAGTTATTCAATGCAAAACATCATGTTGATAAATAGGTGAATTTTTTAAGTATTTTCTACTTGCTATACTTGTAGACTATGCTCAGATTTGTAGACTGCTTGCTTGTGGAGTTCGAATGCTGTAACTTGTTAATAACAGTACTAATATAAATACATGCAGCTTACGTGTGTGTTGTGACACTGGCCAGAGAGAAAGAAAGAAAGAGATAAGTGAAGTGAGAGAAAGGGAGCGCAGATATAGCTATTGTCTCAGGCACTGAGAATGTGAACATTATGATCCCTGACAGCGTTTTTCAGGGGAAGTGCAGCAGGTTTACAGGTGTTTACTTGTACTGGCAAGGGAGCAGAAGGTTCCAGCAAACCATTACAAAACTCCCTTGAAGCCTCACGTGCAGGTGGCTCTCCAAAAATCTGCAGAACAACCCGGCCAGCAACCTTTGATCTACCACCTGACTTACAACAAACCACATACAGAATTCAGCTAGGAGGATTTCAGAGCAATGATAGTTTAAAGTTGGTGGGACAAGCTACTACTTGACAAAAACAGAACTGACAATATGTCACTGCAAAAAAAAACATGGATTAACATGGAAGACATGTTTTATCATGTTGCACCTAGTTAACATGGTGATACATGATATATTATATTGTTACTCAATGGTGAAAAATGAATATTCCGAAAAAAATGCACTGGCCAAAACGTGCTGTAGTTTGCTTTCCCAGAGCCTTTCCCCTCAGCTGGCCTTAGTTGAGCACATGAGAAGCTGTTCATCAATGAACAGAACCTTCTCCCCAGTCAAACCACAATCACAGACACATGTACAGCCTTAAATGCATTAACCTTCAAGTGCAGTGACAGAAAACCACTTCCTTGAGTGCCCACTGCCCGTCGCACGCTCTCAAAGCAAGAGAACAACTGAAACCCGGATGGGCTAAACCGATGACAGATATCATTTAGAGCCGTGACGCAAACTCAACAGTAGGCATACGGCTCTCTCAGCCCCTGCACAACATCTTACTAATGCTGCAGACATGAGAGTTTAATAAGTACAAATGAACACAACTGGACGCATTGCACTTGGGATATTTGATTTGAATGGTTGCAGGCAAATCTTGCGCAATATTGACAGGATGACGGCCGTACAGAAGTTTCCAATCAAGTCTCTGTTCTGACAAAACAGATTTGTTTTGGGGGAAAAATTACAAATAGTACACATTCAGTTTGATTTAAATGCACACAAAGGAGTATGACTCAAGTAGGAAAGGTTTTATATATATTTTTTTGAAATGTCACAGATTAGATTGAAAGAGTTTTGTGATGGTCATGTGGCTCTTTTCAAACTAAGGTCAAAATGGAAACACTCTCAGCTTTGTAGAGGATGTTCCTGGGAATCAATTTCTTCCAAGAAAGCCATTATTCTTTTTACAGTGACCACAGACTGTAAAGCTCAAAAAAGTACCATAAAAGTTGCCTATGACTATTTTCTAAGTCTAACGAAAGTCATATGATAGCTTTGTGTGGGGAACAAGCCGAAATTTAAGCCGTTATGTACAGTGGTTTAATCTCAATTTTCTGTATGGCCTTTTAGGTTCCATTACTTTGTTAGCATGTCATTTGATAGGCCTTTCATACATTACATCAGAATCAGTCACAAATGAGATACAGTACACATATGACTTCAGTTAACGTCAAAATGCAACTCTTGTGTGTTTACGTTAACATATACCAAGGCAGCGGTCTCTTTAAGAATTATTGCTATGGTAATTGCAGTATTTTTTTTCACTGCTATAAACACTTCTCATGGTGACGTCTTACTGAATATGACTACGATTCTCAATTTTGGGCCAGCTTTTTCCATGCTATTCTGACTCAAGCAAACACAAGTGGTTTCAGCGCTTTGGTGAGCAGTAAACAACACCAATGAGTGACATTGTTTCACCCTGTGCCAGCGACATTTCCTCTGAACTGGTTAAGCAGGGAGGGTATTGAGCTGGAGATTAGTGGATCTCAACTGGTGGGTCATGACCTAAAGATGAATAATACATAACATGAATAATAGAGATAAATAATAAAGATGAATAATTATGCATAGACACACTCTATTAAAAATAAAGATTCCTTATTGGCATCAATGGTTCTATAAAGAACCTTAAACATCTGTGGAACCTTTCAAATGCAGAAAAGTTTCTTTATAGTCGAAAAAGGTTCTTTACACTGTTCACTGAAAGGTTCGTTGGGGAACCAAAAATGGTCCTTCTATGGCATCACTGCAAAAACACCCTTTTGGAACCTTTATTTTTAAGAGTGTAGGACAATGAAAAATCTCAAGAATCTTCTCAAATCAAAAAAGAAACATGTTTTCCATATCTTTCGTTGTTGATATGAAAGGTGCATCCGATCAAACTCTACAGTATAAAGCTATAACTCAATACAACTTTATATTAGTAAATGTTGAAAGTAACATTAACTGATACTTTACATTGTTAGTTCATGTTAACTAATGTAGTTAACTAATGATAGCAAATTGAACCTTATTAAAGTCTCACCAATCAATGTAAAAAATGAAATAATTTAATTCTAAAAATATTCCAGATTATAATTTACTTTAATTTACAACCCGAATTCCGGAAATGTTGGGACGTTTTTAAATTTGAATAAAATTAAAACTAAAAGAATTTCAAATCACATGAGCCAATATTTTATTCACAATAGAACATAGATAATATTTGACCCTGGACCACAAAACCAGTCTTAAATCGTTGGGGTGTATTTGTAGCAATAGCCAAAACTACACTGTATGGGTCAAAATTATAGATTTTTCTTTTATGCCAAAAATCATTAGTATATTAAGTAAAGATCATATTCCATGAAGATATTTTGTAAATTTACTACTGTAAATATATCAAAATGTTGTTTTTGATTAGTAATATGCATTGCTAAGAATTAATTTGGACAACTTTAAAGGCAATTTTCTCAATATTTAGATTTTTTTGCACCCTCAGATTCCAGATTTTCAAATAGTTGTATGTCGGCCAAATATTGTCCTAACAAACCATACATCAATGGAAAGCTTATTTATTCAGCTTTCAGATCATATATAAATCTTTTGAAAAATTGACACTTAAGACTGGTTTTGTGGTCCAGGGTCACATATAACAAATGCTTAAACTGAGAAATTTGACAGTTTATGCACAAAATGAGCTCATTCGAGGTTACGAGTTTCTGGAGTTTTGGTGTTGGAATTTGGTCCCATTCTTGCCTGATATAGGTTTCCAGCTGCTGAAGAGCTCGTGGTCGTCTTTGACGTATTTTTCGTTTAATGATGCGCCAAATGTTCTCTATAGGTGAAAGATCTGGATTGCAGGCAGGCCAATTCAGCACCCGGACTCTTCTAGTACAAAGCCATGCTGTTGTTATAGCTGCAGTATGTGGTTTAGCATTGTCCTGCTGAAATACACAAGGCCTTCCCTGAAATAGATGTCGTCTGGAGGGGAGCATATGTTGCTCTAAAACCTTTATATACCTTTCAGCATTCATAGTGCCTTCCAAAACATGCAAGCTGCCCATACCTTATGCACTTATGCAGCCCCATAACATCAGAGATGCAGCGTCCATGATTTCCAACAAGAATGTCAAATTTGGACTCGTCTGACCATAGAACACTTTTCCACTTTGAAACAGTCCATTTTAAATGAGCCTTGGCCCACAGGACACGACGGCACTTCTGGACCATGTTCACATATGGCTTAGTTTTTGCATGATAGAGTTTAGTTGGCATCTGCAGATGACATGGCGGATTGTGTTTACCGACAGTGATTTCTGGAAGTATTCCTGGGCCCATTTTGTAATGTCAAAGACAGAATCATGCCGATGAGTGATGCAGTGTCTTTTGAGGGCCCGAAGACCACGGGCATCCAACAAAGGTCTTCGGCCTTGTCCATTACGCACAGAAATTTCTCCAGTTTCGCTGAATCTTTTCGCAACCAGTGTTTATATAGAAAAGGCAACATATCAGATGAATTCCGTGAGCGGAGGACGGGAGCGCCGGAGTTTATGACTGACAGAATAATTCTCTAGCATTAATTCTGCTCATAACTTGTCTTGAAAAACGGAGAAAATTTGACATTCATCGTAGGGGTAGTCACTGCAGGACTATGCGCCAAATATTCTGACACTGCCAGAATTTCGTCGGAGGTGAAATTTGATCGCAACAGCCATTAATCGGCTGTCGGTGAACATGTCAAACCAGCGATCAGAGACTACAGATTTTAGCCTAGGATTATAGGAATCTTTTAGGATTTTCAAAATTTGTCTCAGATGACCAAATTGTGGCCAAAATTGCACAGTGTGAGCCGGGCTTAAGACATCCCTTTTATAACTAATCATGTTACAGACCTAATGTCAATTAACTTTATTAGTGGCTAGATGTTCTCCCAGCTTAATCTTCAAAATTTCTTGCTGTTTCAGCCCTTTGTTGCCTCCGTGCCAACTTTTTTGAGACCTGTAGCGGGCATCAAATTTGAAATGAGCTCATTTAGTGGATAAAAGTGTAAAATTTCTCCATTTAAACATTTGTTATGTTCTCTGTTCTATTGTGAATAAAATATTGGCTCATGTGATTTGAAACTCTTTTAGTTTTAATTTTATTCAAATTTTAAAAAATGTCCCAACATTTCCGGAATTCGGGTTGTACCCCCCCATTTTTTCCCCAGAGGACTTGTACATAGGTGGATGCTCATTAACAAACCACTGATTTAACTTAACTTCAAAAGACGAATAAACAAAAACAAATGAATAAATTACTGCAGCTCAAAACTTCAAAACAAAAGGCCTTGTGCTGGGCAAGTGGATGTCTTGTTTAACAGTCTTAAAGTGTCTGAGGGTGGAAATTTCCTTTAAGGGTTCATGCTAGTGATAAACTTGTTTACAAAGTTTCATAAAAATACATCTAAAGCCTTTTGAATGTGCATGTGGTTGAGCGGGGAGAAATTAAACATTTGGTCAGGAAGTATCATCAGGTCCTCAAGCCATGCGCTCTAGACGGAGGTCTACTTGCATGCAACACTAAAACAGATTACCTTAAACTTTAATGACAGAGAGCTCCACGAAACCTCAGCTCACGCACATGTGATCGACACACAACATGATGGATTGTTCTTTGATTTAGTACTAAATATGCAGGTACTGAAACTTTTATTTCATTCAATGTCACTGAAATTACAAACAGATCTCAGATGTGCACGCAAGTCTCCTTCTCCTCAGCCTTGTTTATATCCTTTAATCTATTTGATTTGTATGGTATCATTTCATTTTCCTAAATCTGCTTGTCTCTGGGATTTAAGCACACCATTAGAACACATCAAAGATATTTCGACCTGGACGCATGTATTGACATGTGCTGTCTGACCTCAGAGGCTATTACCGTGGTGGTTCAGACTGTTGCTGCATTCTCATTAGGCTGCGTGATGAAAGCAAAGCCTCCTAGCCTTACAGGACATCAGAGAGAGTCCAATCCATGAGCTAAACAAGTGTACTCTCATTTATCATACACCACCTCACGAACTAGACAATAGCAAGTTAATCAGAATACTGAGCTGTTGTTGTGTGATGAACATATTGTTTTTAAAAAATCCAACAGATGCTATGTTTCATATTGGTGAGATATTTGAAAAGAGATGACTGTCAGTGCATTAAAAAAGTGAGGAAGAGTTTATTTTGTTTTCCAAATCTATCTGTCTGTCTATCTATCTATCTATCTATCTATCTATCTATCTATCTATCTATCTATCTATCTATCTATCTATCTATCTATCTATCTATCTATCTATCTATCTATCTATCTATCTATCTATCTGTCTGTCTGTCTGTCTGTCTGTCTGTCTGTCTGTCTGTCTGTCTGTCTGTCTGTCTGTCTACATGTGTGTAGTATTTAATTTCATATAACTATATTTGTTGTTGTTATGAATTATAATGATTAAATTAAGACATTTTATTATTATTATTATTATTATTATTAAAGAGATTAAATCAGCTTATAATTGTAATTAAACTGATTTAATTCATTATTTCAATACATTGCGTGTATATACATATAATTATAAATTAAATTAAAATATAATTCTTTTATATTATATACTATTATTATTTCAATTATGATTATATTATTATAGCATTATTATTAATATTATTAATACTTGTACACATAATTGTGTATTAAATTAATTAATTATGAATTAGTATCGTTTTCTAAATTTTATATATTATTCGTGAATTAAATTTGTCTCTTATTATTTAACTCATATAGTCATGGCCAAAAATATCGGCACCCTTGCAATTCTGTCAGAAAATGCAACACTTCTCTCAGAAAATTTTACCAATTGCAAATGTTTTGGTATTCACATGCTTCTTGTTTTTGTTTGCAGTGCAACAACACAAAATAACAGAGAAGAAAAGTCAATCTTGATAAAATTTCACACAGAACTCAAAAATGGACAGGTGTCTCACGTAACAGGTAACACTTGCAACCAGTTAAAATGGAGAAAAGTTGACTCAACCTTTGTGTTGTGTGTCACACTGAGCATGGAGAAAAGAAAGAAGTGTAAAGAGTTGTCTGTGGATTTGAGAGAAAAAATTGTGGAAAAACACGGACAATCTCCAGAGATCTTAATGTTCCTGTGTCCACTGTGCGCAATATCATCAAGAGGTTTACAGCCCATGGCACTGAGCAAAATTAATGAAAAATTAAACGAAGGATTGTGGTGGATAAAAAAAACCTGGTTAACTTCCAAACAAATTCAAGCTGATCAGCAGACACAGGGTACAACAGTGTCAGCTCGCACTATCCGTCGCCATCTGAATGAAAAGGGACGCTATGGTAGGAGACCCAGGTGGACACCACTGCTGACACAAAGGCACAAAAAAGCAAGACTGGAGTTTGGCAAAACTTATGTGACAAAACCACAATCCTTCTGGGAGAACGTACTGTGGACTTTTTGTTAAAGGACATCATAGCACTGTTTACGGAAAAAGAAATGAGGCCTTCAAAGAAAAGAACACAGTCCCTACAGTCAAACATGGTGGAGGTTCAAAGATGGTTTGGGGTTGCTTTGCTGCTTCTGGCACTGGATGCCTTGACTGTGTGAACGGTATCATGAAATCTGATGATTACCAAAGAATTTTGGGTCGCAACGTAGTGGCCAGTGTCAGAAAGCTGCCTCTCCACCAGAGGTCATGGGTCTTCCAGCAGCAATGACCCAAAACACACTTCAAAAAGCACTCAGAAATGGTTACAAACAAAGCGCTGGAGAGTTCTATTTTTTTCCAAAGGACGTGCTACCAAATATTAGTTAAAGGTGCCATGGGTGATTGTCTTCAGAATCATTTTTTGTTACTCTGGTTGAAAGTCTCTTCACATCCTGATAGCAATCATTAAGTTAAGTGGTCTAAATGTATTTATCTGTATTTATATATTCTGTGTAAGGTGTAGGACCAAGAAATGTTTGTCCAATTAAAACTTTAATTGTCTTTCCTACCTGCCTGTCAATGTATGTATTTGCATACCTCTGCGCACCCTGTTCGCGCAGACAGGGTATGTCATCAGCACGTTCACACATGCTGTGCAGACAGAGCCAGAATGGCAGGCAAACATCAACAACCCGATCTTCCTTCCTGGTATTGTAGTACTTTTACTAACCGTGCTGTAAAGTTTTCTCACGGGTGAAGGACACATGATGTAGCCCAGCGCTCTTCCTAGTTCCAGTCCTCGCGCACCCCGCTCTGCATATTTTGCATGATTGCAGGGAGGGTGGGACATTCGCTTTCAGTGCTATCAGGCTAAAGTTACCATTTTCCGAGATCTCCTACTGCACCTTTAAGGGTGCCAATAATTTTGTCCAGTGCATTTTTTGGGTTCTGTGTGGAATTGTATCAGATTTGACTTTTCTTCTATGTTTGTTGTGTTGATCCAATGCAAACAAAAAAAAAAAAAAAATAAACATGTGAGTACCAAAACATTTGCAACTGCAACAATTTTCTGAGAGAAGGGTTGCATTTTCTGACAGAATTGCAAGGGTGCCAATATTTTTGGCTGTGATTGTGTATATATATATATATATATATATATATATATATATATACAGCAAAATCCCTGGTGTCAAATCAACACAGCTGGGTGTCTATATGTATCCACACTACAGAGTGTTAAAAGTAACACTGAAGCGTAACACTAAAGTGTTAAAGTTAATGAGGTAATTAAGAGATTCATTGAGTGATGATTGACCATTATTGAAGACACCTGATGTTAACAATAGAATCACCAAAGAAGAAAATCACAATTTTTTAAGTCACCATTATAGTGGTCAGTGTTTGCAAAGAGCAAAAGTCATCAGGTGGTGATGATTATGTTCTAGCATAATCATTATTTGACCTGAATCACTCAACTCATTTAGAGTCTAATCTTGAGTTAAATTTCCTTTATTGATTACAACAGCCTGTGATTCCACAGTAAAAGATTCTGTATTTTCTATCAATTTTGTAAGGATTTCTTACAAACTGTTCTGATCCAAAAAAGAAAAACAATAAAAAAAGTATTTCTTTAAGGCGCACACAGACATCAAGAATCAGCATATGTATCTCAACAATGGTGACAAACAGCATATTCAGATAAACAGATCAATTCTGAACATCACAAAACAAGCTACTAAAAAGTCACATAAAAATAGCGAAAATAAAAGAAAATAGTGAGAATAAAAGAAATTACAAAGACAATTCTGCTCATAATTTATTCACGCCGCAATACATGATGGGAGCCATGGATGAGTTTTGATTGGTTATAACATACTTTTTTGATGGTCACCGTTGTTGTGATTCTCATGCTGATTGCTGATGTATGTGTGTCTAAATTAAATTAAAAAAAATTAAAAACAACATCTGTCTGATTATACTGAATATGCCAGATCTTTTGTTGTTCACAGAGTTGACATAACCAAAAAAGAAAATGCAACTCAGTTATTCAGGTCACTACATGATAATAATATCAAAACATAATCATTACCACCTGATTAGAGCCCTGCACGGGCCTAAAATCTAGGCCCTAGCCCGACCCTGGCCCGAGACGCTCAGGCCCTAGCCCGGCCCGTGTCCGACAGCTTATCAGAATTCTCGGCCCGAGTCCGAGCCGAGCCCGTCTTTTTTCCCCTTTTTTAGATTTGAATTATAAATTAAGCTGGTATAGTATCGTAAGACATTTTTATGGTATTGTGACAACCCTATTATACACCACATTCCTTGTTTCAGTTTAACCTAATTCCCACATTTCCTCCATCGAGTTTAATATCTTTTTTTTTTTTTAGATTGTTTGTTCATTCATACAGTAAGCTAGGCTAGCGTCACTGGAAAAGACGCCTAGTTGGTACGACAGAGTCAAAGAGCATTTTCTTGAAAAGGAACGTAGGGCAGAATTTACGTATAAATAAATGGACAATTTTTACGATGTAGGCCGAAAATGAGCTTCCCCTCTTTGAAAGACCAGCAGCCGCCACTATATATATACTGTATATGTGTGTGTGTGTGTGTGTGTGTCATGTGCAATCATTTAAAAAACAACAAAAACTACTACATAAAATAAAAAACTGCAACATTCTTGCATGCAATATTATTTATCATATTTTTCCAAAGAGAAAAATCCCTCAAAAGGTCTTATACATAGCCAGTGAGCGGTAAACTGCAAGGCGTATTGTCTCCAATTCATTCTGCTCACTGCAGCTCTGACTGACAGCTGGATTTGTGCAGATTGCAGCTGTATGGCCTGTGAGCCCAACTTAGTCAACACCTCGAGTACAGGCATAGAGCACATCTCATCAGCGTGCCAGTGCCAGATTATGAAGGTTATCTCCATCAGGAGCAGCCAACCGCAAACTGCATGCAACTTGCGTTCCTTTGCGCACACTGTGCTGCTTAGCGGCGGCCATGACAGACGTGCCTAGATTTGGGATCTCACACTAATTGCACAACAAAGAGCATCTTGTTTTGGACACTCTCTCACCTATTTGTACTTCCAAGTATTTTGTTTAGATTTGAAATGCTGGGATGGCAATAAAATATGCCCCCTCTCTATGAAAAAAAAATAACAACAACATTAAAAAACAAAAAACAACATGATGCTGCGAGAGCACAGAATGCCAGACATTCCAAGGAGGTGTACTGAGATGTGGAGTTGAGGGGCAACTGAGCACTAAGTGCTTTCAAAACAAACACCCACCATCCACACCTGTGGGACAGGGTCACTGAGCTGCCAGGGCGACAGCTAGAGGAAACAGTAAGGCGTTTCTTTGCTACCCGTCAAGCAGGGCATCAACACTTCCTCATCACCGTCACCAGTGCGTTATTACGGTTATTTTTAGGGCTACCCAAAATGTCAGTTCTTGTAATTAATGCATGGAGCAGCACCGAATAGCTGGGTCATGAAGCCGGACAGACCCGGCTGAACTAAGGAGAGGTGGAAAGTTTATTGGGATACGTTCTGAGGCGCTTCTTTTTGGGAAAAAGTAGGAGGCGGAACCATCAATATAGTCGAGTGAAGTTCAGTGCAGTGTTTGTTTGTTTTCTGTGGGTAAGTGAGTAATTAGTTAGGAGGAGAGCCAAGCTGGGTTATGGAATAAAAGATCATTCATCTTTTCCTGGCCCGCTGGTGAGCACAGGAGCGATTACTCAAGGCTTAAAGCGATTACTCTGGATAAAGGTCAGACTATGGAGGGAGTACCACATCACAGCAGGTGACTGTCACTAGAAATGACTTAGAAAGGAAAAGAGAGGGGAAAAACAACACTTTATTTCTGTCGACCATGTCCAGGGTCTTAAACCTAAATAAATTCCTGCTGTGCAATGGCAGGCATCACACAGACAGATTTTTCCAGTCGCAAATTAAGCTAACTCTAGAATATCCAAATCCCTGTCTAATATCCTGCTCGTATGACCCAGAAGAAACCGGCAGCAGTGTTGTTTTCAGTCAGCCCATTCACTCAACCCTCCACCCGCCTTTCCAAGAGTAAAACATGAAGTAAAAGCAGATGTTGAGTTTGTTTTAAACATGCAAAGCAGCTGGGTAAACTGCGGGCATGGGTGTAATATTCCAGCCGCTCTGAGCTCTCCACATTTCTTTTAATGGTAACCAATGATTCAGATTTGTGTGCAACCAAAGTGAAGTACAAGACCTATTTTCATAATAATATAGCTTTTCTAGTAAATAGCTATTTTATCTAAAAAGTGGTGTAGCATAGTGAACCAAATGTTTCATGTAGAGTAAGAAAGTCTGATTCATTCTAGTGAATCGGTTCATCGTAGACAGACCATCCTTTTCATATGTAGCATCAGAAAGTCCGATTCATTCTAGTGAATCAGTTCATCTTAGATAGACCTATATAGCATTACAATGAATATATTTTTATTCCAGTGAATTGGTAAGTCTAATTTGTTCTAGTGAATCAGTTCGTCCTAAATAGTCCTCCTCCTCATATGCAGCACTAGAAAATCTGATTCATTGAAGATTAGAGAAACAGTTCATCCTAAACAGTCCTCTCTCACATATTTAAGATTGAAAAGTCTAAGTCAGTAGTGAATTGGTTAATCTTAAACAGACTTCCCTTTCATATGTAGCATTAGACCGTTTGATTCATTCTAAGGAATCAGTTCATCTTAAACAGACCTCCCTCACATATTATATGTAACATTCTAAAGTTTGATTCATTCTAGTGAACCGGTTCATCCTAAACTGTCCTCCTCTCATGTGTACCACTGAACAATCAGTTTGTGTACTTGTACTACAGCGTGTACTAAGTTTTTAACTTGGTTATGGAAATGAGGGTGTTTTTGTTGTATTTAGTATAAATTTACATTTTCAAGTTTGACACTGTCATCAGTGGAGTTGACATGATCTGTCACCTGTGAAATGTTTTAGTCAATGTTACTGTGAACACTCCACTTTTCATTATGTTCTGTCCCTGCTCACAGTGATATATACTGTATATATGTGACATGGCCAAATATATAATATAATTACTCTCTACTTATAACAAAAAAAAAAAAAAACAAGTTTTGTGCTTAATATGGGCTAGAGTATTCTATGAAGGTCTGAATTGGCAAAATGTTTTGACTCAACATTAGTGCTAGAATTACAATGTTAATCAACACGCCTGCAGTTTAGCAGCCCAACCATTGGTAGGCTGTGTTTAATATCATTTAGGCCTGTTCACTGTCTATGCGAACACATCATTTAGTTGGAACTCCAAAGATTTACCAAACTGATATGTATGATAAACTTCAAAATACCACAGTGACCACATAAACTCAACAGTCTCACTCAACTGCTGTCATATAGTTCATATTCTGCAAATACAAACCACAAATCATATGAATATGCAAACAATTTCAGAAGTTGGTTTTAAACTAAATTGCACTGGCATCTAAGAGGTCATTCAACCCCGTCTCTTTTTCCAAAGCTGTGCGGGCCAGAAGAAGTGTCATCTGGTTCCAATGAGAAAGCTCTTTGATTGTTGAACTTCTCGAAGGGCTGTCTGATGAAGACCTCTTTCGCTCTTTGGACAAAATAAACAGGAAAAAGGGTCATGTAACCAGGGGCCAATTTTTCAAAAATAATAGTAAAGCGTAAGCTTATGGAATAAATTAAATCCCAAGATATGTTCAGGTGTGTTCCGTCACCCCTGTTAGCCGAATGTGTGCTTTCTTTGTTAGCGCTGTTACAAGTTTGCCTCACATTAAACAAACCTTTCATACTGATGCAGCAGCAGTATTTGCAGAATGTTTATAGATATGATCAGCCATTTAAAATGTAATCAAATAAGCCAAATCAAACTTTTATGTTATAACAAAGTCTGATAAGCACCGAGTAGTTTCCCCAACGCTGATTTTTATAGTTTAAAATGGAATATATATATATATATATACATACATACACATGTATATGTATATATATATATATATATATACATACAGTGCCCTTCAATAATATTGGCACCCTTGGTAAATATGAGCAAAGGCAGCTGTGAAAATAAATCTGCATTGTTTATCCTTTTTATCTTTCATTCAAAAAATTCACAAAATTCCAACCTATCATTGAAGTAAAACAATTGAAAGTGGGGGGAAAATCTCATTGTGAAATAAATGCTTTCTCTAGTTCATGTTGGCCACAATTATTGGCACGAAATTATTGCAATGTCCTTTTCCCAGGGTAACAGCTCTGAGTTTTCTCCTATAATGCCTGAAGAGTTTGGAGAACACCTGATAAGAGATCAGAGACCATTCCTTCATACAGAATCTCTCCAGATCCTTCAGATTCACAGCTCCATGTTAGTACTTCTTCTCTTCAGTCCACCCCACTTATTTTCTGTAGGGTTCAGGTCAGAGGACAGGGACAGAGGCCATGGTAAAAGATTCATTTTATGCTCAGTGACCCATTTTGATGTTTGTTTTGGATTGTTGTCCTGGTGGAAGATCCAAACACGGCCCATTATAAGATTTCTAACAGAGTCAGTCAGGTTTAGATTTTGTATCTGTTGGTATTTGATAGAATCCATGATGCCATGCATCTGAACAAGATGTTCTGGACCTCTGGCAGAAACATTAAAGATCCAGCAGTATATTTAACCGTGGACATGGGGTACTTTTTTATCCCTGTTTGTACTAAACTCATCTGGTGGGTTTGCTGCCAAAAAGCTCTTTTTTCAATTTCATCTGACCATAGAAGTCAGTGCCATTTGAAGTTCCAGTCGTGTCTGACAACTGAATTTGCTGGAGTTTGTTTTTGGATGAGTGAGGAGAATTTTCCTTGAAACCCTCCCGAACAACATGTGGTGATGCAGGGGATGTCTGATATATATATTTTTAGGTTCCTGACCCCAAGACTCAACTAATCTCTACAATTCTCCAGCTGTGATCCTTGGAGAGTCTTTGGCCACTCAAACTCTCCTCCTCACCGTGCATTAGGACGATATAGACACGTCCTCTTCCGGGCAGATTTTTAACATCTTTTGTTGATTGGAACCTCTTAATTATTACCCTGATGGTGGAAATGGGGATTTTCAATGCTTTAACTTTTTTCTTACAGCCACTTTCTATTTTGTGATGCTCAACAATCTTGTTCTGCACATCAGAACTGTATTCTTAGGTTTTACTCCTTGTGATGGATGATTAAGGGAATTTGGCCTTGTGTTCCTCATATTTATAATCCAGTGGAACAGGAAGTCATGGCTGGACAATTTCATGCTCATAGTCACCTTGGTGTGCTAAAAAATTTAAATATGAATGGGAATATACTTCAGAGATATTTTACTCATAAGAATATTTCTAGGGGTGCCAATAATTGTCGCCAACATTCATTGGAGAAAAAACATTTATTTCACAATGAGATTTTCTCCCCACTTTCAACTGTTTTACTTCAATGATAGGTTAGATTTTTGTGAATTTTTTGAGTGAAAGATCAAAAGGATAAACAATTCAGATTTATTTTCACAGCCACCTTTGCTCATATTTATTAAGGGTGTCAATATTAGTGGAGGGCACTGCATATATATAAATATATATATATATACAGTATATATATATATATATATTAGTACTGTCAAATGATTAATCGCATCCAAAATAAAATATGTACTAATATATACACACAGTATACACACACACACACACACACACAGTACACACACATGCTATGTGAAGAAAAACTTTTTTTGGATGCGATTAATCATTTGACAGCACTAATATATATATATATATATATATATATATATGTATATACACACACACACACACACACACACACACACACAACTCTAATTTATTTTTATTTCAATTATCAAAAAAGATTTTTAATCATTCTAGTTTTAGTTGACAATAACACTGGCTACCACGTTAAATTTTACATTTACAGGTTGGAACAAAATGGAACCTAAATAAAATTTGTAAAAACAATTTTCAACAATCAAACATGCAAGTAAATTTCACAAACAATTACAAAGAGACAGCAAGTATAAATTGAGCGTAACATTTTGAAGCAGAAAAACTGAAATAGTATGTATGTATGTATTTATTTAGCTATTTAACGTAAAACAGACTTCAATAATCTTTGTTTTATTTACAACTTCGAAAAACTTACTTTTTTTTCAGGGTACATGTTAAACAAAGCCTAACAAATTGCTGAGACTGATTCATTAATCTGTTCATAAAAAAAACTGAATTAAAACAACAATCGGACTGATTGCACTGTATATCTTGTTACATATAACCAGTGAGTCTGTCCATTCATCTACACATTACCTCACAAAGCTCAGTTTTTCACATCAAATTCAATTCAGGCTAAGAGGCAGCACCATCCAGCAGGGGTGGTTGATAATTTGAGCCTCATGCTGAAAAGACAGTTATTAACTTCAATATTTTAGATACAGATGGAACAAATGTAATCACAGTCAACACTGATACAGACCTCCAAGTAACAACAGATGAAAGCAATAGATGGGCCTGCCAGTGTGGACGATTGTTGATCCAAGTGAGTTGTCTTTGGACGTGTCAGTACACTGGGAGCAACAACTGACCTGTGTAAACGCTTCCTCTTCATCCCAGAAAACTGATACCAAAACCACCATGTGCCATTGATCAAGGGGATATAATTTTGCACTCAGCAATTTTCTCCGGTTACAAACGTTTTTTTGTGACTGTGTGTGGGTCTAGACCCATTGTGCTGAATGGCTTTGGCACTCTATATGAGATCTGAGAGAGGGGCAGGTATGCTAGCATGTATAGATGCTGGACAATGGACTTACTTGTTTTAATCTTCTCAAAGACTTATGAGGTCTTCTCTTTACTGCTGGTCGCACCTTAGTAGACTTCCACAGTCCACTCAGACAGAAATAAATCCAGCTATTTTGCTGGAAATATGAAAAAAAGAAGCCATAAAATCAGAGAATAATAAATCTTCAGACAAAGCTTGACTTCCTGCTCCCTTAACAGCAGTTGGTGCTCAATTGAATATGACTCTTAAAACCAAGAAATTTAAGCATGCGTTCCATGGATTCTACAGTCTGAATGCTTGTGCAGGCTGTTCAAGTTCTTCCACACCTAAGTAAATATGGACAACTTTGTGCATAGGACTAGGTATTGATACAGATTTCTGATGCACAAGCTCTTGATTCAGTTGGTTTCTGATTTGATTTCATTTGGATCTGGGCTTATTTCAGTTATAAAGTCCACTTTTTCTTTTTTTTCTTTTTTGAGATTTTTACAATGTTACAAAAAACTATTTCAAGTAAAAACCGTTCCTCTCAAATTTCTATTCTTCAAATAATGGGGAAAAAAGGTCACTGTTTCAACAAAAACTATTAAGCAGCACAACTGTTCGGCAGAAAGCTGAATATTTGCAGGATGGCCAGTGCTGCACAAACACATAAAAACCAAATAATCAATATTTTACAACGTGTACAGGCACATTGTTATACTAGAAAAGAAATGCACCATTCTGCATTTCCGAATGTCAGGTGTAGCTTATGATTCATCCTCACAGAAATCACTATAATAGCCAAATCTATTCATTAGAAGAGGATGTCATATAATTTAATATCATTAATGACTGCTCCTCCAAGCTGTCTCCACAAGAATAAAACTCTGCAGGCAAACATCGTGGTGCCTGGCTACGAGATCAACTGTGTATTTTGTAACTACGCTGAACAAGTTGACAATTAATAGCACTTGGGGAAGCTCCAGACACCGGCACAGGACACATTTGGGGGACGCAGACAGGGTGAAGAACAACACGTGATGATGACTTTGCTAATGGTCTAGCAGAGATCCTAACGCTGAGAGATTTATCTAACGTCAATCAGTGCTTCCCTCCGCTGTCTGAGCTCTGCTCTCTCAATCATCCCTCATTCCTTCGCGTCCCTCACGCGTTTCTTTCGTTCAGACGTCTGCAGACCCCCAGAGCAGTGTCTCATCTGTCCGTCTGTCAGTGGTCGGGTAATTGGAGTTGTTTAGGAGGTCATCTAATACAGGTAGGCGGGGGAAGGAATGTGTGATAGACCAACTACTATGTCTTCCCACGCCTGTACGGCCCAGTGATCGCACTTGTAATACTATTGGTCATACAAGACTGATTATATACCATATGGCTACAGGTCAAAGCTCAAGAGAAAAAAAGCTTAATAAGGACAGATTTTACATTCACAGCACTAGGGTCGGGCGATAAATATACCATTTCAAGACGGCAATAAAACTTATTTTGATAACGATGATAAGTTCTGGACATTTTTACTCAATGTGGATTAATCTAACAGCCTATCACACAGTAGAAATGAATGCAACAACAGCCAGTCAGTGCATGTCACTAATAAGTCTGCATGTTCTTTGTGTCTCTGTGTAAACGAGTGGTGTAATTTCGTCTACTACACAAACTCAAACGCACGTAACACTCGCAGTTTTCAGTGTCTGCTGTCATGTATGAGGACTTGAACACATCTGTTCTAGGAGTCAATTTACAAGTTTTTGAACATTTCATTTACAAAAACCATACCATCAAATACACTCTGAAACTTAAGGATCTTCAGAGCAAACCACCTAAATAAAATTTCGGTTTAACATGAAGAAATTATGACAGAATTATATTGTAATTGTATACTAACATTATATACTAATAATAATAATAATAATAATAATTATTATTATTATTATTTAAGAATATCACTTAATCAAGATATTTTTATCCATTTTTAAAATTTATACAGTTTTTTTGTGAAGCATCTTATTTGCAATAAATAAATAAATAAAATATGCAATGTTTTGTTGTAAATTAATTATGCTTTCATTTGATTACATTTTTAAAAATTTGATTGAATTAATAAGAATTGATTGAAGTTGTATTTATTAATTTCATTAGGTATCGTTTTTGATGATAAATTTATATAAAACACAGAAAACAGAATTTATGGGAAAATAAAATGAATTTCATGGGCCCTAAATTAAAAAGTAGCTAACACTTTTAGTTTAATTGTGAATGAGAAGTTATGTTTACATTCATTCTCTAATAAGGTCTAATAAACATGTGACATAATGTAATTATTATTTTATTGATTTTTTCCTTAATTTTTTCATATCTGACTGTTCTGTTCTCCTGTTTTATCTGTTTTGTTAACTGCTGTCTATCCCATCATTGCATTTTTGTTAAAAACCAATAAATATTCATTTAAAAAATGTGGAAAGCATCTCCATTAATGGTAAATGTTGTGATAAATATTGATATTGTATGATATGGAAACAAATATTGTGATAATATTTTTGCCCATATTGACCAGCCCTACGCAGCACTATTCACAATCACATCCTTAGAGAGAGGGGACCACAGTTACTCAGACTTCCTGAACTATATTTCAGAAGCTGAGACAAAGGTGTTTAGACACGGGTGTCTTGTGCAGTAAAACCGCCCACGTGCGGATTAAGATTTATAACCTAAATGCACAAGTGTTTATAGAAACAAATGTTACCAAGTCGATTTTCAACAGTCTGTTTGAAATTGATCGAACGCTCTCATGTTTGCAAGGCTTTGCTTGGACTGACAGTAGACTTGATACTATTTATGAAAACTGTCAGCGGCGAAAAACTAAAACAGTATTCTTTTCCTCTTTGTGTAATCGAAATGTGTGCTGTGTGGCATGAAGATGAATGAGATGATATGTTTTTGTGTCCGTGTGATTGGCTGGCCGGTGTGTGTGTGTGCATTGGAGCGCTGTCAGATGTAATCACCCTGATGACGCTTTATGTGTCACTGTAAACAAAGAAAGGCAAAAGAGAAACAGACAGGGAAATCAGTAACAGACAGAAGCCACATCTGCACGAACGATTGTGACACGTAATATACAAGATTTGACCCAGAGCGTGTTCTATGATGAGCAAACCGGGCATGTTGAGTGATGCTGGGATAGGCCAGACACGTTAAGGCCAAGAACATTCTACCAAAGCTTGTAACCCTGTGTGTTTAATAACATTTTGAGATAAGTCCAATTAAACCAGGGTTTTTAAAAAAGGACTCCAGGGATGAGACCTGTGAAAATTTTGAATTTAAAAAAGAAAAAGAAAAAAAGAGACTTTAAGAGATTTTTCAAGATGTTAAATGTCAAAAGATACTGATTGAATGTTGAGCACTATATACATACACACACACACACACACACACACGCACGCACGCACGCACACACACACACACACACACACACTATATAGTGCTCAACATTCAATCAGTATCTTTTGACATTTAACATCTTTAAAAAATCTCTTGAAAAGCCTTTTTCTTTTTCATTCAAAATTTAAATATATATAGTGCTCAACATAAATGTCAAAAGATAATGATTGAATGTTGAGCACTATATATATATATATATATATATATATATATATATATATAGTGCTGTCAACGATTAATCACATCCAAACTAAACATTTTTGTTTACATAATATATGTGTGTACTATGTATATTTATTATGTATGTATAAATACACACACATACAGTACATATTTTGAAAATATTTACATGTATATATTTATATAAATTTAATTTATATATAAATATATTTAATATATAACAATAATATATTTTCCTTAAATATATACATGCATGTGTGTGTATTTATATATACATAATAAATATATACAGTACATATGTATATTATGTAAACAAAAAAACTTTTATTTTGGATGTGATTAATCATTTGACAGCACTAATATATATATATATATATATATATATATATATATATATATATGCACACACATGTGGTCAGAATTGTTGGCACCCTCGGTAAATATGACCAAAAAAAGGCTGTGAAAATAAACCTGCATTAATAATCCTTTTGATCTTTTTTTTTTTTTTTTTTTTAAACACAAAAATATAAACTTTCATTGAAGTAAAACAATTTAAAATGGGGGGAAATCTCTTTATGAAATAAATGTTTTTCTCAAATACACGTTGGACACAATTATTGGTACCCCTAAAAATTCTTGAGTAAAATATCTGTGAAGTATATTCCCATTCATATTTACAATTTTGAGCACACCAGGGTGATTATGAACATGAAATTATCCAGCCATGGCTTCCTGTTTCACATAAATATAAATAGGAGGGAAAACAAAGCCCAAATTTCCTTAATCATCCATTACAATGAGAAAAACCAAAGAATATATTTCTGATGTGCAGCAAAATATAATTGAGCTTCACAAATTAGTGAAGTGGCTTTAAGAAAAGAGCTAGAGCAGTGAAAATTCCCATTTCCACCATCAGGGCAATAATTAAGAATTTCCAATCAATAGAAAATGTTATGAAACTGCCTGGAAGAGGACGTGTGTCTATATCGTCCTAATGCACGGTGAGAAGGAGAGTTTGAGTGGCTAAAGACTCTCCAAGGACCACAGCTGGAGAATTGCAGAAAATAGTTGAGTCTCAGGGTCAGAAAACCTTTAAAAATATATCAAACCTACACCACACGTTGTTTAGGAGGGTTTCAAGAAAAAAAATCAAGAAAAGAAAATGCTTTCATGCAAAAACAATCTCCAGCATATTCAGTTGTCAGACATGACTGGAACTTCAAATGGGACTGGCTTCTATGGTCAGATGTAACTAAAAAATGAGCTTTTTAGCAGCAAACACTCAAGATGGGTTTGATGAACACAGGGATAAAAAGTACCCCATGTGTACAATGAAATGTACTGCTGTATTTTTAATGTTGTGGGCCTATATTTCTGCTGGAGGTCCTGGACATCATGTTTAGACACATGGTATCATGGATTCTATCAAATACCAACAGATAAAAACAAAAAAAAAGTGACTGACTCTGTTAGAAATCTTATAATGGGCCATGTTTGGATCTTCCAACCGGACAATAATCCAAAAACAAAACAAAAATGGGTCACTGAGCACAAAACCAAGCTTCTGCTGGCCATTCCAGTCCTCTGACCTGAACCCTATAGACAATGAGTGGGGTGAACTGAAGAGAAGAAGCACCAACATGGAGCTGGGAATCTAAAGGGTCTGGAGTGATTCTGGATGAAGGAATGGTCTCTGATCTCTTGTCAGGTGTTCTCTAACCTCATCAGGCATTATAGGAGAAAATTTAGTAAAGTATTGAAAAAAAATGGTACTGTTAATTGTGTCCAATGTGTATTAGAGAAAAACATTTATTTAATAATGATATTTTCCCCCGTTTTAAATTGTTATTCTCCAATGAAAGGTTAAATTTTTATGATTTTTTTAAAATAAAAAATAAAAATAATTAACAATGCAGATTCATTTTCACAGCCTTCTTTGATCATATTTATCATGGGTACCAACAATTCTGACCACGTGTGTGTCATATATATATATATATATATATATATATATATATATAAACAATTAAAATAAAAAAGGATAAAAATACATAAATAAATTTGATTGGAAACAGAAAATATTGAATTATTTAATTGCAATACATTAAAACTACATATAAAAGCCAATGATATAGGTTTAATGCAATAATTTTAAAGAACATAATTTGATATTATTAGTTTCTTTCTGATTTCTAAAGATTGAACTATTTAACAGAAATATAACATTAAAAATATATATGTCAATTATATAATTTACGAAATTTCTTTTTGTTTTCTTTATGTCATGCTTAATATTTTACACACAACACAATGCATCATAAATAAAAAATATATACACTGAAAAAAATCCTTCAAAACAGTTAAATTAAAACATTTTTTAAACAATTTATTTTTATTTATTATTATTATTTTGTAAAAATGTACTTTGAAAAATCTTTCTTTTATTTACAACTTAAAATAATATTTTGCAGTTTAGCAGTCTCTATTTGGGACGTAAAACCCAAAAACTACAATTCTGTCATCACTTAATCACTCTCATGTCATTACAAACCTGTATGATGTTCTTTCTTGTGTGGAAAAATAAGATGAGACAGTAGTGTTTGTGACTAGTTGCAGCATGTCAAAAGTGCACATATTAGAAGAAAATACGTGACAGGCAATTTGGCTACAATCTGGGACTTTTTGTCGCAAACTAGTTGCAGACTTAAAAAATGAAAATCTGACAGGTCTTGCAGTGTGTGCTTGGTTTATAAGTCACAGAAAATGAGCTGGAAGAGAAATGAGAGTGAAACTGATCTCTTAAAATGTAAAAAAATGCACTATCAATCATAATTTAAGCAATTTTCTATAAATAATGGAGATTTAGAACTGTGATTTGAATATACAACAGGTTCAAAGATTCATGGAAGTGTTAGGAGAAAGCATATGTCTGGTGTTTGTGTAGGGGGCTGGATGTGGGGTCGGAATGGAGTTGGGAAACGCTCATGGTTTGTTTTTCTCTCCGAGCAGGGTCATGAGGAAAGGTCTTAAGAGCCATTAAGGCTCTTGGGAATAATATTCACCGTTTATAACCAACCTCACTTTCCCATATTAACCTATAACGCGCCCCAGTGGTGTAATTTCCCAATCCTGAGAGAAAGGATTTGAAATATGCTTAAACATATGTAACGCTGACGCTATGCGGGGCTTTTCGTTTACGCATTAAAAAGTGGAATTTTTAAACATACTCATTCTGTTCTGCCAGCAAAATTACACAAGCATACTGTCATTTCTCCTCACAAGTATAAGCAAATCGGCCGGTGTGATAACGTCGGTGAGGTGAGATCTTGTTATGCGGGGGTTTGTTGACATTACACAAGGAATTTTTACACACCAACTCGGGCTGTTTAGCACATGCTTTGTTCGGAATCTGAGAGAACTCTTTTCCAAAGTAGTGAGATCTGGGAGTTTAGACGTCAAAGGAAGCCTGAGTGGAAAATACCCTTTTCACACACGCTGCCAGTTTGCATAAAACAAGTGCCCAGGAAACTAGAAAGAATAAAGGAATACAACTGCAAACGACAAACTCTGTTAATTGCAAGCAGATAAAATCAGTCCATAGGTGTGTGGAAATGGGGACAAAAGCCTGGGCATGATTACTTAAGTCTTCCTGTACTAGATGCCTGGGGTGTTAGGGATGGACTCGCTTTATTTTTTCCATTTTGCTTTGTGTCCCTCTTACAGTAACTAAACCTTTAGTTGTGGTTGGCCAGAACTGAATGCAGATACAAAGCTGTGACCTTGCCTGGAGGGGGACTTGATCTGTGATGTAACTGTGTGAGACCTGGGTTCACAGTCTTATATACCCCTGCAGACAAACTGCCTCTGCTGTCTTTTCTTCAGAGTTTAAGAGTGAGAACAGTGAAACTAGCAGAGCTGATCAATCACTTGAACACCTCAAGGCACTTACCTACCACATCTCCTGAGTGATAAATCAAATACACTTCAAAAAGTTAGAAACACTTGACCAATCTCATTATTAGATCATTAGATTTATAAAGCATGCTCCAAATGTCAATATTGCAATGGCCAGTAGATAAATTAACGCTCGACAAATATTTTTTGTCGAGCGTTAATTTTGTCGAGCATTATTTATTTAGTCATGTCATTCCAATCTTGTATGCATTTATTTCTTCTGCAGAACACAAAACAAGATATTTTAAGCATCGCTGGGAACCAAACTACATAGACTTCCATTGTGTGGATTAATAAATCAAAACACTGACACATTTCTCAAAATATGCGTCATGCAAAAGTCATAAAGTTTTGGAACAACATGTGGGAGAGTAAATGATGACAGAATTGCTATAACTATCCCTTTAAGTTATCAGTATCACTGGAAAGTCTTCAGTTCAACAGATTTACATAAGACAAATAGTAGGTTTGATGTAATTATCAGACCTTTTTTTAAACTTTGAATTTTTAAACTGTTTCTAAAGGAACACTTTCATATTAGGAGTAGTTTATGCTGCCCCGGCAAATGACAACTGTTTGTGCAATAAATGAATGTAACTGCTGTACAGATTAATGTGATTGACTGAAAAGTGGCAGATTTTCTTTTGTAAATTACAATAGGGAAAGCTTTTCAATGAAAACTTTAAACTTAAACTCTATTCTTTCCCTGAAAGAAAATGTTCACGCGGTGTTCAGTCAGACTGATATAATTGACCCTTCGCAGGGAGTTTGATTGACAGGTGATCTGACCAATCATAGCACCGAATATGAAATTTTTGTCCAACAAACAAACCAGACAGGAAAGTAGATTAACATCGATGAACTTGAACATTAAAATGGTGTGTATTGACATCTTTCTGCAGTTGAAACAAGATAACTTCTGATGTTCATTCATGTTTATTTTACACTACATCTAGTGAAGAGAAAGAGATGATTGGTTCACTTGCCGCTTGAACTGAGGCGCCACAGTGATCTGTCATGACACATTAAAGAGCCACAAAATGGTATTTATTGTTTGGAGTTCTTACAAAATGACAACATTTGAAAGCTGAGACTTTGTTTCATACCAAAAGTAACCTGCTCTGTCTTGTCTGTCAGTGCACTGTCAGTTTCCTCTTTGCTTCGCAATGTATTTTTTACTGTGTGAAAACATGATGTGTGGCATGTTAGCGCCATGGCTTGTCGGACCTAGCAACAGTAACAAAGGGGGCAGGTCTTTGCGCAGGGTCAATTGTCCATCAAACACTGATATGGCATCTCCGTGATTGTAAGCATAAAAATGAAATGTGAAATGAAAGTGTGTGCTGGAAGTTGCTATGGGACAAATGGCTATTTGGCACCTCTGAAAATGATAGATACGTTCCTCGTATTGTTTGGAATGTTGGCCTTCTGTGAGCAGTGTGAATCAGCCTTAAGTTTTTGACATTCCTGCAAAATTTCTGATGCAAATTGTATATAAACATACGCAGTCTATGTTGTAAGTCACTAGGTTACACCACAGGAAAGCATATCCCCTCCACTGGCACAATCCAGCTCTTAAATTCCGCTGATCTGCTGTATTGGATTACTGTCTTGCAGTGGGGAAAGTAAACACCCGCTTTATTGCAGCTCGTCTATTTGGTTTATGCCTTATTAAATTATGGACCAAACGGAATAAGTCGCCACCCTACCTGATCTACAGTACATTTACTCCAGGAATGTGTTTTTAAAAAACATTTTTTTAATGTTTTTGTATTTGTTTGGGGGTCATGAATTATTATTATTTAGTTTCTGTTGTTTTTTTTTGTTTGTTTTGTTTTTTTTGTTTGTTTTTGCTTAATTACTAGCATATGGGCTGTGTATTAGTACTTATAAAGCACATTCTGCATCACCATATTCTACATCCCTAATCCTACCCAATACCTAAACTTAACAACTACATTATTAACTATTAAAAAGCAGCAAATTAGGAGTTTATTGAGGCAAAAGTCGTAGATAATAGTTTGTTAACAGTGAGAATGGCACATTAAAATAAAGTGTGAACAAAATCACTTATACTTTTTGAATATTATTCCTTTTAGTGCATTTCTTAAATTAAATATTCATGAATATTCACTAGAAATCATGTTTATAATATTGGTCTTACAGTGGAAGTCTATGAGGAAATGCACTACAGAGTGTTTAAAAGCAGAAATGTAAGACTTGCATTTTGTTAAAGTGTTGTGAAATGTGTTATTTGAGCTGTAAAATAGTCCAAATCAATTGTAGTGGTGGGACTATAATTCTAGGCATAATACTGTGTGGTTTTGCTTTACCAGTGTAATTCCTTCATGCAAAAGTTACAGGGTTCACAGTTACATGATCATGACAGGAGAAAATTGGACTGCAAAACTTTGAACATGCTATATTCTCATATTAAAATGTACAATGTTCACATTAAATTTTAATGTTGTCAATGTGCAACATAGACTCCCACTGTTTGTTTTTTCAAAATTAGGGACGATTCAGAATTATTTTCCGTAGTAATGGACAGCACAGACCGTTACCTCACCATGCTTTACAACAACCATGTAAATGGGGTGTACAATTTAATGTGCAAACAATACACTCACCAGCACTCATATTATTTGTGCTGGTCATATGGCTGGGATTCAGTCTAACTGCATTTGCCTTCACTCAAACAAACTTCTCTCTAGATCTATAACCAATGCAGAATAAAAGGATATAGAAGACATTATGGCAGCCAAAAGTGAATGTAATTTACTCTGTAAGATCACATGCTTATGCTTATTTTAATAACAATGGGTGACAATTGCACAAGGGGAATTTAAAACACAATGTTCCATCATTTAAAGAGCAAATTCATTAGTTACCACTAGGCACGATAAAAATAAATAAAAGTGCCATATTACACCCACACCCAAAGGTCTGAGTTAAATAAACCAATCTTCTCCATAAAACTACATTTCATTTCACAGTGGTTTCTCAGTTTTTCACAGTACTTGCTCCCCTATAGAGGGAATCTGAGAGAATTCTTCTGAATGTGATCACGGCTCTCAAGAATTCAAATAAACAAATATTCGCAAGTAACATGTTTAAGATGTCACATGCGGACTCCCCCATCCATCTTGTGCTGCGGCGGCTGTGGTGCTGTCAATGCGTGTTAACAGGAAACTAGAAGGGGCCGAAAAGCTATGGCACTTTACATGCAAGTGTCAAATCAGTCTGCTGCAAGACTTGGAAATAATTACCTGAAAATAAATAAAGCAAAAGCACAATATACAAGTCAAAGAACACAGAGACAGATGCACATCAAACGCTTGGAGGGCAAGACAGCGAACGACTGCAGTCTCCTCAGAATCAATGCATCACGAAGCTCCTAGTCAAATAAGGTCACCTCCAGCTGGTTTTCTTCTTCCTGATGTTATATATTTTGAATTATCTTCTAATCAGAAGGTCAAAGATCTTCTAAAGCATTCGGTATGTTTACTTGTGCAGATCTAATCGAGTTATAGAAATCTGTCTGTTTATGTATACATGACACAAACCTGAATAAATTAAGCTCGAAAGGAATATTCTGGATTTAGTGAAGCTCAATCAACAGCATTTCTGGCATAATGCTGATGATATTTTTGAAAGTTAATTAAACTTCCACATTAAACTAAACAAAAGCGACAATAAAGACTTTCACATTTAAAAAAAAAAAAAAAAAAATGTAAATAAACTGTATTGAATTTGAATCCTGAAAAAAAAATCTAGCATGGTTTCAACAAAAATATTAAGTAGCACAACTGTTTTCGACATTAATAATAAAAAGAAATGTTTCCTGAACACCAAATCAGAATATTAGAATGATTTCTGAAAGATCATGCAACTTTTTTAATCAAATATATTCAGCCTTGGTGAGCGTAAGAGACTTATTTCAAAAACATAAAAAAATCTTAGCAACCCCAAACTTTTGAGGAATTGGGCCAATCAGTAAATGTTAAAATACTGTTTCAGTAGTATTATACTGAACAAAGTTTTAAAAATATAATAAAAAAAAGCCAAAATAGATAAAGATAAAATGCTAAAACAGCTGTAAAAAAGTTATTTTTTCAACCACGTTTTTAAGCTAAATTAAACAATTTTTTAACAAAATAATTCATATGCATTTTTAGAAAAATTTTCTAAAAGAAAAATCTAGAAATCTTCTAGAATTGGCCCCAATCTCTTACATTGTAAGTGTCTCACCCTAACCTAAATTTTTCAAAATATTAGTCATTTTTTATTTATTTGCTTATTGTTTGTTTGTAATAATCAACATTCCCCAGATGTTGTCAACTGAACATTTCATATACATGTCATGTGCCACTTTTTCCAGAAGCAAGCGATCAATGTGTGCATGTACAATTAACACATACACATGTTGGACAAAACCAAACTACAGTGGGGCAAAAAAGTATTTAGTCAGCCACCAATTGTGCAAGTTCTCCCACTTAAAAAGATGAGAGAGGCCTGTAATTTTCATCATAGGTATACCTCAACTATGAGAGACAAAATGAGAAAAAAATCCAGAAAATCACATTGTAGGATTTCTAAAGAATTTATTTGCAAATTATGGTGGAAAATAAGTATTTGGTCAATAACAAAATTTCATCTCAATACTTTGTTATGTACCCTTTGTTGGCAATGACAGAGGTCAAACGTTTTCTGTAAGTCTTCACAAGGTTTTCACACACTGTTGCTGGTATTTTGGCCCATTCCTCCATGCAGATCTCCTCTAGAGCAGTAATGTTTTGGGGCTGTCGCTGGGCAACACGGACTTTCAACTTTTCGATGGGGTTGAGATCTGGAGACTGACTAGGCCACTCCAGGACCTTGAAATGCTTCTGTGAAGCCACTCCTTCGTTGCCAGGCGGTGTGTTTGGGATCATTGTCATGCTGAAAGACCCAGCCACGCTTTCATCTTCAATGCCCTTGCTGATGGAAGGAGGTTTTCACTCAAAATCTCACGATACATGGCCCCATTCATTCTTTCGTTTACACGGATCAGTCGTCCTGGTCCCTTTGCAGAAAAACAGCCCCAAAGCATGATGTTTCCACCCCCATGCTTCACAGCAGGTATGGTGTTCTTTGGATGCAACTCAGCATTCTTTCTCCTCCAAACACGACAAGTTGAGTTTTTACCAAAAGTTCTATTTTGGTTTCATCTGACCATATGACATTCTCCCAATCCTCTTCTGGATCATCCAAATGCTCTCTAGCAAACTTCAGACGGGCCGGACATGTACTGGCTTAAGCAGGGGACACGCCTGGCACTGCAGGATTTGAGTCCCTGGCGGTGCAGTGTGTTACTGATGGTAGCCTTTGTTACTTTGGTCCCAGCTCTCTGCAGGTCATTCACTAGGTCCCCCTGTGGTTCTGGGATTTTTGCTCACAGTTCTTGTGATCATTTTGACCCCACGGGTGAGATCTTGCGTGGAGCCCCAGATCGAGGGAGATTATCAGTGGTCTTGTATGTCTTCCATTTTCTAATAATTGCTCCCACAGTTGATTTCTTCACACCAAGCTGCTTACCTATTGCAGATTCAGTCTTCCCAGCCTGATGCAGGTCTACAATTTTGTTTCTGGTGTCCTTTGACAGCTCTTTGGTCTTGGCCATGGTGGAGTTTGGAGTTGGACTGTTTGAGGTTGTGGACAGGTGTCTTTTATACTGATAACGAGTTCAAACCGATGCCATTAATACAGGTAACGAGTGGAGGACAGAGGAGCCTCTTAAAGAAGAAGTTACAGGTCTGTGAGAGCCAGAAATCTTGCTTGTTTGTAGGTGACCAAATACTTATTTTACCGAGGAATTTACTAATTAATTCTTTAAAAATCCTACAATGTGATTTTCTGGATTTTTTTCTCATTTTGTCTCTCATAGTTGAGGTATACCTATGATGAAAATTACAGGCCTCTCTCATCTTTTTAAGTGGGAGAACTTGCACAATTGGTGGCTGACTAAATACTTTTTTGCCCCACTGTACATTATCTAGGACGCATTATCTAGATCAGTTAGTTCTACTTCACACACACACACACACAAAAACTCACTGGTACAATTTTAGATTACAATGTTCACATGAAATTTTAAAAAGACAAATTATTGCTTTATTCTAAGTGAAATCAAACTTTTAAAATGCTTGTGTTAATAGTGATGAATGCCTTGTTACATGTGCTCTACAGCTTGAGTTTTCCTTCACATTTCCATCTGAGGAACCAAATTAAGTTGTCAATGAGTCCACAATCATCCTCTATACAAAAAAATTACGACGAGAAGAACACTGGTTTCACTTTAGGGTATAGAGTGCGAGAGGCAACTGGAACAATGAAACGTTTTACTGCCTTGCAAATTCCTCTTATGATTATGGAGCCAGCACAAGTCATAAATTTAGCACTTTATTCCCTGAACAAATAAATAAATAAAAGGATGAGTAATGGAGAGAAGCCTACGGTCAGTCTTTCACCCTGGACTGCCTCGCTACAGAATTTCTCCATTTATCAGCTCCCAGGAGCCTTCCTGACCAGATGACGGTGGACAATGGAAGCTGGGCTCCGTTCTCCTCAGTAAACTGTTCCCGACCCTAAAATGGGCAATAAATTCTCCCGTTTGGCGTGAAAACAACGGATCTGGAGGACTGCTTCAATCTCATCTCAGTTTCAGAGCAGAAATGGAGAAGTGTGTCAGATGATGTCACCTAAGCACTAGCAGAACACAAAAGACTAAAAAAAGCAACAACCTGCATCAAATTTTGATCTCGCAAAGTTCTGAGGTGAATTAATGCATACTCTGCTGTCCAGGGCCCACACAGAGGCCCCGTCAATGGCAATGATCACAGAGTGATCGGTGATAATGGCAGACACATGCTTCACACAGTTCCTTTACTGTAAATATGTTTCCACACTTAAAACTCACAGAGAGCGTGAGAAACCCTCGGATCCCCCTCCCCCCCTCCCCATCTGTCTCCCTGTCTCCTGTGCTGCAGATGTTGGGAAGTGTCTGTGCGTTATGTAAGTGGTGAGTAAGGTCAGGGGCCCGGGGTCTTAATCAGGCAAAGATAAGGATGTTTCCCCTTTTATCCTGCATATTTCCTGATTCACACCTTAAAGGTGAAGTGTGCAGTTTCTGTGCATTAAAAATATTGATCCACCACATTCTGCCTAGCCCCTGTTCTCCATTGTTTAGACAAACAAGGGGTTCTGCCCCAAAAGCACACCATTGATGGAGTCAGAAGTTGACATGTTGGAAATCTCCAACAAACAGGAAAATTTTGAAAATGCAATAGAGAAATCACTATGAATAGCTAATTAACAGTTGTCTCTTTAAGGCTAGTCAATTAACTTGATGATGCAACCATTGTAGTAACATGTGGGTAAAAGGCAGACAAGTATAGCAGCTATTTAATTTAATGGTAAAAGACTGAAATCTCCAAAACGGTTTTGTGAATATTACAGTTCAATACAATAAAGGTAGCTATTATTGTCATATTTTAAACACACTATTGTTTGGGATCAGTCAGTTTTTTTTTTTTTTTTAAAGAAATGTATACTTTTATGGAGCAAGAATGTATTAAATCTATTAAAAGTAACAGTAAAGACATTTATAATATTAAAAAAGATTTAAATTTCAATCAAATAAACTTCCTATTAAACAAAGAATCCTGAAAAATACTAATAATATGCAAGCGTTTTTTTTTTTTATTATTATTTGATTGTTTTTTTTATCAATATATTTATTATTCTCAAATCAACAATTTACAGAATCAGTTCAGTATACAAGTAATTTAGATTTTTGATTGTTGATAATAACAATTTTTCTTGAGCACTAAATCAGCATATTAAAATGATTTCTGAAGGATCATGTCATCACAGTAACAATAACTTTTGTTATTTTAAAATGTAATATTACTTCACAAGATTTCTGTTTTTAAGCAAAAAAAAGCTCTAACAATGCTTCATAAAATGGAACTCAAATCATCGTCCAAAAAATAAAAATAAATAATAATAATCTGACTTTATACTGTATTCTGACTTTATATCTCATAATTGCAACCTTATTTGTGGTAATGTGCATTTTTATTTATTTTCATTGTGACTTAATATCTCATAACGCAACTTTATTTCTTATTTTAAACTTAATCTCAGAAACATATTGTTTGACGTGGATATGGCCAGCTCTAATGTGGATATGGGATTCCATAGAAAATACGCTTAACATAAACACACACACATACACCTTTGATATATGCAAAACTAGAGCATAAACAGTCCAGCATATAGTGAGGCAAAATATGCAGACATAATCATCAGTGTGTTCAATCAGTCAGTGACTCTCTTTAACAGAAAGCAGCTGGCACTTGAGAAAAGAAGAACTGATTAATAATAATGACTTCCCATGTTTAGCAGACATAATCCCCCCCACCCCCATGATCCCAAAAACATCATTATCACAAGTATTCTTCAACAATGTGACTTCTCACTCTCTCTTCACCACACCAATATGACCTCTGAGCCCTGGATGTGTTGAGAAGACGCTGGGGTGAGTGGCTGTCACTGCGAGGAGACAGGGTGACGGACAATGGAGGGCTGAAAAATGGTTGCTTGTTTAGGGGTGCGTGTGAACTGCTTGTTAATCACAGATGACAAAGTGGAAAAGTGAGTTCAGGATATTTTTTACCCTGAGCACATAAATCAGGACTTGACATGTGGCATCTCCCTTTCTTCCACTCACCAACAACTCAACAATTGCTGAACGCACAGTCAGTACATCATCAGGCTCACTCTTAATAGTTAATCACAGCACTGAATTTCACCAGGTCACATCCATCTTTGCCTGTCTGCAGCTGCCTTTGTGAACAACTGTAAACATAAAGTAAACATGACCGTTATTCGTTATGAGAGTTAATAATCAAATACTGAAGCCATGACATTCCAACAAGAAATAGCTCATGCAGTGTATTAAATCAGTAAAATCTGACAACAATTGGAAAACAACAACAACAACTGTATTTTTGTAAACTATTAAAAAGAACTAAAAAGGCAAATAAAAAAAATCTAATGCTGAAGCAATGGCATTCAAACTACAAATAGCGAAATAAAAAGGGCACTTCTAATAACTAAACTAAATTAAACTAAAAATGAAATAGAATAGCAATGAAATGAAATGAAATAATTATACTGTATTTTTAGGCTGGTTCAGCTAATTTGAATGCACTTTTGGAAAAAAGGAGAGATAAAATAGAAGAAAAAAAGAAAGAAAAAAATTTAAAACAAGCAAATAAACAAAGCACTGTGTCTTTCAGGCTGGACCAGCTAATTTGCATACACATTCCAGAAAACAAATAAATAAAAATCTAGTTAAAAACAAATCAAATACTAAATCACTGACATTCAAAATAGTTTAAAAAAGCAAAAAGCAAAAATAACAGTAGCAAAATAAGAAAAAACAAAATAATACTGTATTTTTCAGGCTGCTCCAGGTAATTGGATTTATATCTCATAATTGCAACTTTATTTGCCTTTTTATCTCAAATGTGACTTTTATATCCGTAAGATTATTTATATTTTACAACTGTGAATTTATTTCTTGTAATTGTGACTGTATACCTCATAATGCAACTTTAATTTTTATTAATCCCACAATTAGCAATCACACTTATGATTCACATCCATCTTTGCCTGTCTTCAGCTGCCTTTGTGAAAAACTATAAGCATAACAGGCACGACCTTTATTATGAGAGTCAATAATCAAATACTGAAGCCATGACATTCAAAATACAAATATCTCACGTACATGCTACAGATGGTATGATCAATATTTCTCTCTAAAGACTAATTCATTATCCGAAAATGACTTGCATAAATAGAAGGAAACCTTTTCTGACACAGAGGAGAGGGGCCACTGCTCCTGTAAAAGCTATGAAATCATTCTGCACATTGGGAAATAATTCCTAGCAAGGTCAAAAGCGCAGTGACCCCAAAGGAGCTGCTGCGATTGACTGAATCTCACACCACGGTCTGTGAAACACATAAACATACAGTGGTGGGCTAATAGAAGTGTGAGTGCAAGAGATGCTAGGGCCTTACATAGCTTGAGGCTTCTGTCTCAAGGCAAGCGAACCTGACGCTCGCTCAGCCTCTTGTACCAAGTGGAAATAGCCTGTCGAAAAGGTCTGCGGGCAGCCCAGGTCAAGCAGGGTCAAGAGTACCGGGGTGACGGAGAATAGCTTCCTTACAGCGGTAAGAAGGAAAGATAACAGCTCCAAATCCATCTGTCCAAGAGCAAGACCTTGAGTGCAATCACTTCATTCTGCCTCGAGACGAAGCGGTCGCACCATCTCTGTATAGGAGCGCGAAGGTGAGAAAGCATGCTGGTTTTCTCTGCAGGAGCCGAAATAAAAACTTAAGCCGTTGCTATTGAGCATTAAAGACTTACTGGGCCGTAGCGACTTTGCCTCCGCCATGCCAAGATTGTTTGTGTGTAATGTGTTTATAAGAATTTCATGAACTAAAAAGTACAAAGACTGCTTTTGGCGAGCAATAAAATGGAGAACATTTCCTCATCTTCTCTCTCATTTCATTTCTCCTGAAGGGAGGATTATAAGGAGTTATAGTAATGACTAAATAAAAAGTTGTTCTCTGACAAATGAAGTGCAAATGAGAGGGAAATAGTTTCTTCAAATATGGCCACTCTTTGTCCCTTTGGATGAAAATAAATGAAACAAACATATTAAATTTGTCCACTAACAATGTCCAAAAGTGCATCACATGACAATTATATAATTCTGAAACCCATGAAAATTTCCATCACATCTTTAGTTTTTTATTGTATTTAGTATGTAAATAACTTTTTTTTGTGTGTGTGTGTGTTAAAAAAGTATGCTTAATTGTCTTGCTATGTCACATTTCATATCTAATAATGATTGTATCCCAAATATATTATTGTATTTACTTGAATAATCATTTTCACTCAAGTAGTGAAATGGTTTATGACAATTTCGCTCTTTGTTTAGATAATCAAATGTAATAATTTCTATATTTTATAATGGATTTTCACATGTTAATACTGAATGACAAGGAAAAACAAAATCTATAAATGAAGGGCATTAAAAAAAAAAAATAAAAATAACTGAAAAACCTGACAGTTTTAATGTGACCTTCATATATAAAAAAGTGTTTGTAATTGAAGAAACACCCGATTAAACGCACCATGTTCTAGACTTGATTTTGATTCATGCACCACGAACGTTATATAATTTTTAAAAGAAGACATTATCAGTAACAAAAGTAATGGACCAACACGACTGTATCCAAATATTCCAGACTATTTAGCTGTAGACCGAAGTCACAAGTAAAAAAGCACTGAAAGTAAATGTTCCAGTAGCTAACATGGACCTTTAAAGCGTAGCATCAGATGTTTGGACTCCCCAAAATCTGGCCCTGCTCACATTTAGCGAGATGAACAACTGGTGGACAGCAAAGACAAACGAATAACACATAACGTATTTTTCCAACTGACACTGTAAACATCTCAGTTAGTTCTAATAAAACTGAAATTGACATTTTTCTTACTGGAAACAGCAACCCCACTGACGCAATGTGTCATTTCCCAGCTGCAACTGTATTCGCGTTTTAGAGGAACTCAAGGGGGGTTACAATTTTGAGACAGCAGTATCCTGTAAATCAAATCAATGACAATTATAGTGTGAGTAACTCAGTCACAGCAATGAACAGCAAGTCAGTCGTGACCGCAACAGCTCTTGACTCAACAGGCCAATATAATAATAACAGGATGCAGATGATGCCAACATAACATTAACTGTGAATCTGTCAAAATTTCCTTACTCCTTATAATCAGGGATATCTTCTGTCAGTATCTTCTTTTTGAGGGGGCATAGGGGTCCTGGTGCCATACATAAGAAAAAGATAAAAATAAAATGAATTATAGTTCACCTAAAAATGAAACTTTTGTCATCATTTACTCACCTTCATGTCGTTCCAAACCTGTATGAGTTTTATGTTGAAACTAAAAGAAGATATTCTGAAGAATGCTGGTAATCAAACAGTTTGTGGTCACCATTGACTTCCATTGTATTTCTTTCCCTACTATGGAAGGCAATAGGGACCAACAAGAAAATTCTTCAAATTATCTTCTTTTGTGTTCAACATAAAAAAGAACTTATACAGGTTTGGAATGACATGAGGGTGAGTAAATGTCTGCAAAAATTTTCATTTTTGGGTGAACTGTTCCCTTAATAAATAGAAATACATTAAAAATGAATAAATATAAATAAATATGTTCATTTTTTATTAACACACGCACACATTTATGATATATACTGTATAAAATTCACCATATATTTTATATTTATTTATACTTTTTATTTACTAGCTGCTGAAAATTCAGCTTTGCCATCACAGGACATCACATAAATTGCACAAAACTATTTAAAATAATAAGTAATAAGTAATTTTTTCACAATATTAGAAAGACGGTGACTACTTTCAAAATTATTTGAAAAATTCCAAATAATTCCAAACTTTTGAACGCTGGTGTTTAGTATATGTATATATTATTTTGGGCAATAATAAAACAAACAAACAAAAACAGTTCCAAATTCCATATAGTCCAACTAGGTCAAACAAAACTAAAGGTTAATTAGGAGCTGCATGCTTGCATATTTCAGCTTAATGCCGCTGTTGATTGTAACATTCCACGACCCTCTAAACAAGAGGGAATCTGGATTAAATAGGGAACACCTCATCCTGTTCTCCATTCACCATCTGCAGACCAAGGTTAAAGGTCAGACCTGAGGTCAGTGCAGGTCTCAGTGCAGCGGACACTGACCAGGACAGTCACTTAAAATCAAACCGTGAGGAAAGGGAGCCTCTGCAAGCCTATTAAAGAGCTGAGTCAACCCACACTCCAGCACAGAACCAGCTATACCGCACAAGTGTCACATTCCCTTCCCATTTGTTTTGTTCTTCTCCTTTTCCCTGTTCCCGCATGGGTGTTGTGAATCTGAGGGAGCCATAAAAAAGGGAAACGCAAAGCTTTCAGCCATAAGAGCAATACATCCTAAGTGAAACTTTAGACAGCCATTAAGCTAATGGGCCACTCAGTCTGTGGTAACCGTCTCCTCGGGTTTCAGCTCTGGAGGCCCACGGACCTCATATTGATATAAACATTGTGCAATAAGCAACGTTTATGAAGCATTAAATAGACTTTGATGGGCTGCTTTCAGGTAGAGCAAAATCAGTCCAGGTGTTTGCTGTTATTTCAATCAAATAAATTCCCGAGATGACACATCATCAAGAACGGAACCGCAATTTCAGCTCAATAACCGAAGACCAGCGTCAAACATTGATGCATTTCGTGGAAATAAAGATGAGCGCGTAAGACAAGACGGCCGATGAGGATTCCACATGCGATGTGTCCAGATGTTCTAGATATTACAATAGGTTTAATTATTGAACTCTGCTTGACACTTATACTTATGACCTGCAAACTCCCAACAGACCATCATCAGCATCGTCAGCAGAAGAAATATGGCATATTCTATGCGGCCTGACTGGTCCTGATGAGGTGTTGAGATGTTTTATGAGTTGACATCGGTGAGCAAATGAGAAATGAAGCTGAACATTGACAAAACACATTTGAATCATTACCCTGTTAAAAGCATATTTGGTCTTTATATGCTCAGAATAAGAAGGTCATTATTCCTCAGACTAGTCCCATTGTGTACTGACAGAAAAGCTGAGGAACGGTTAGCTAAAGCTACACATGAGCTGTGGCAGTGGGAAAGAGAGAGACCAGGTGCTGCTTCCACGGTTTCTGCAAAAATATTAAGCAGCACAAATGTTTTCATAATGAATAATAATTAAAAAAAAATGTTTCTTGAGCACCAAATCAGCATATTAGAATGATTTCTGAAGGATCATGTGACACTGAAGACTGGAGTAATGATGCTGAAAATTCAGCTTTACCACCACAGGAAATTATTACATAAAAAATAAATAAAATAGAAAATAGTTCCTTTATACCGTAATAAACTTTCACAACACTACTGTATTTTTGATCAAATAAATTCATATATTTATATGGTTATTAAAAAAGCCACATATACTATATACAGGTATGTGTATGTGCATGTATGTATGTATGTATGTATGTACATAAAATAATATATGACCATGATATTCTTTTATATTGTTTTAGTTTCATAAATTTTGTGCTTCATAATCATTCTGCCATTTGCATTTTGTTCAAAATCACATAAACGGTTGTTTAATAGCCAATGTGACAACTTACAGAGTGACAACATGGCCATGCAAAATGATTTATGCTTTTCTTCTGGTCAGTAACAGAATTACAATAACAGTTTTTGTGACTTAAAATGTGACTACGCAGAAAATGACTAAAAAATACACCCAACACTGAGAAACACTGACTGGACTCAAAAGTGTGACAACTAGCCCGGCTCATCCATCAAACGGAGAAAAAGAAAGGGATTAGTGTATCATCTCACAGGCTCCAGACCTCCTTCCCCAGTCTGTTTGTTTTTACCACTAAGGGAGTGATATCGTCCCCAATTAGAGGGGAAGTGCTTTTTTATGGGTTCTCTGGAGGTGCAGCTCTGGAGTACTGAAAAGTGCCACAAACAATGATCTCCTCACCCCAGTCCCTCTCACAGTCAAAGCCATTTGGAGTACTCTTCCACAGCAGGCACACCAACACAACACACACACACACACACACACACACACACACACACACACACGCACACAGCCAGAGCCACAGGGGAAGGGGAAGAAAGAAGGGATTAGTACATCTTCTCACAGGCTCCAGACCTCCCTCTTGGGTCTGTTTGGTTTTACCACTGACGATATCATCCTCAATTAGAGGAGAAGTGCTTTTTTATGGGCATGTAGAAATGTTCACACACACATGCAGCAGACCCACAAACTCTGTCATATGGCTCTATATTTAAAAAAGGAATCATTAGGTTCTGAAACCAGAAGTGATCAGCACCTGAGCAAAAAAAAAAAACTAAATTAGACCAGTGAAACATTTGTACAACAACATGCTGGTCTTAACGTGTCCGTCAATATGATGGAAACTGGCTGAATGCATAATGTGACTGAGCCATGCAGAACATGTTCCTGGATCAATATCTTTTGTTAGTTTCCTAGCAGACAATACTAGGCCAAACTCCATTCCTAATCTACCTACCAAATCAGAGGGATCATAAGTTGATAAGAATGCTGTTTAAGCCATTGACCACAGCCTACAGCATAATCCAAACCTCAAGGCCAGGAGCATACTCTTACATATAAGAATGAAAATGTTTGGCAAACACAGATACAAAATACAATATATTATTATTATACACTCTAAAAAGTGCTGGGTTATTTCTGTAAACACATTTTTGGGTTAATTGTGCTGGGTCATAATTCTGGGTTGTTTGAGGTACTGTTGCTCATGCTGGGTCAAACGGACTGCAAGGGGTTTCACCACTGAACACCTGGGTTGGGTTATTTTGACCCAACCGGTTTGTTTATTTTTCCTCTTCATCGAACTTTCTGGATTCTTCACTCGTCTCGTCGTCAGATGGTCACGCAGCTCGCAGCAAGCAGGATTATAAGGTAAATTAATATGATGATTATTTACCTCTATTTTTAATAAGCTGTGGTAAGAGCACACTGATTTCACGGTTAATGTGATATTTGATCTGTCGCTGTGCAGAGTTAATGTTAACGTTATTCTGTGATTGATTAAGTAGCCAGGCTGGCATACTGTTTGGTTTTGCTAGCTTTTAAATATGGTGGATTCACAGCAAATATGGTGGATTTACTTGCCATGGTAAGAAATAATTTAGATTTTATGGTTTCGTTTACAGAAATTTGAAATGGTTAAATTGTTAGTGGGGTTGTGCAGATAGACGATAGTATAGTGTATTGACGATAGTCAGAGATATCGCTGAGATCTGATGTCTTTGTCGATAGTCAAGACAATATTACAGGAGCTGCCCCACATCTTTAAAATTTGTGTGAGTGAACACAGCAGCAGCACCTCTGCCAGAACGTCACTAACAACATCTACATATTCCTAATAAATTACATTATGCTTGTCTCAGGAAGTCTTTAATGTAGACTGACTAAGTCATTGTCATATGGTCTGCATGTGTCATTTGTTTCTGATCCAATCTATTTAAATCCAATCCGATCCAAGCTATAGAGAATGAGAATGTGACGTAACGGCGCGTTGAGTTCTGGGAAACTGCTTTGTTTATCCTCCATATTTGCAGGATAGTGCTGTTTTTTTTTGTCGTGATTGTGAAAAATGTCACAATTGTATGTCATTCATGCTGCATCGAGAATTGCAATAGTAACTCAGATCACCGTTCTGGGAGAAAACTGAATAATGCAGTATGTTTTTTCGCCTTTTTTCTGTGTGTAAAACACCAAAGGAAGCAGGTCGCGGAGAAGACGCCGAATAGTAAATCTGTTAGTCACGGATTAAACCCACTGCCTCTCACTCAATAAAAGAATCACATTTCTGTGTGTTTTTGAAAGATTTGATTTTGTTGGTTTAATAATTAACGCTACCTTCTTTGCGAGTATGACTCTCACTTAGGCTTGTGAATTAGAACTTGAACAGGGACTTTCTAAAATGCTTAAAGTGGCTTAATGTACCAAGACAGTGATAAAGACAACATTGTAAAGCATATACTATGTGCAGATACGCATATAAGCTCAAAATGTGAAAGCAACGCGTTTATTTATGTTAAGCAATTTCCTCTCATAAGAACACGCTTAATGCACCGAGACAGTGATAATAAAAGACCACATTCTGTACACACCTTACTAATAAATCATAATATGTGCAGAAAAACAGATGAGCCCAAAATATGAACATTAAATATCACGGTCAAAATCCATAAGCGCTTTCTATATTACGGTTTATTAAGGGAGGAAAACGTTTAACGTTTAAACGTGACGCGTTAATGTTCTGGCTCACCTGCATGTCTTTTAGCATCACTGTCTTAGTACATTAGACATGGAAAACGTCTCGGTTACGTATGTAACCCTCGTTCCCTGAAGGAGGGAACGGAGACGTAACATCAGTGTGACTGACTTGAATCACCTTCGAGTGTTACTGGTCACCTGAGGTGAGTACACGGGAGGCTCTACAGATGTCTGCTATCGAGGCACCCCGCGCCAATGCTCAAGAAAAAGCAACACCTCTCGTAGAGTGTGCTCTTACTCCGAGGGGGCACGGCAAGCGTCGGGCCTGGTAAGCTAGGACTATAGCCTCCACTATCCAGGGGTCTCATATGAAGCAACCCGAGTGGTGTGACAGCGACTGCGGATGCCATATGCCCCATGAGCCTCTGAAACTGTTTCAGTGGAACCGCCCTCTTGCGCTGGAAAGACTCCAGGCAATTCAGCATCGACTGAGCACACTCTACTGAGAGACGTGCTGTGAGGTTGACCAAGTCCAACTCCATGCCGAGAAAAGAGATGCTCTGCACAGGGGAGAGTTTGCTCTTTTCCCAGTTGACCCGAAGCCCCAACCGGCTGAGGTGACTGAGCACCTTGTCCCTGTGTTCGCACAACAGCGCTCGAGACTGGGCCAGTATGAGCCAGTCGTCGAGGTAGTTGAGAACGCGAATGCCTGCTTCCCTTAATGGAACAAGGGCTGCCTCCACGACCTTGGTGAAGACACAAGGCGACAGGGATAGCCCGAAGGGGAGGACCTTGTACTGATATGCTCGCCCTTCGTGCACCGCCATCCTGGACCTCTTGGGACCCAGAGAAAAAGGAAACTGCTCTTTTTTTGAGGTTTTGGGTACCACTGGCTGGGGAGCGAGAGGAGGAACAAAACAAAAAGGGAACAAAAGATTCTCCACCCGGCCCTCCTCCGGGGGAAGGAGTGGCGCGGTCACCATCTCCTGAAGAGCAGGATCCAGAGACTCCGGGTCGCCCGTCTCAGGGACGCCGCTTGCCCTGGAGCTTCACGGGCTTGGGAGGGGTGGAGACGGGCTGCGGCCAGCTCCACGCTGCGGCCGTTGTGAAGGCTGCTGCTGGGGCCGAGCTGAAGCAGAGGTGGAGGCCGCAGGAGGGCGCCCTCGGCGACGAACAGACAGAGGGGCTGCAGCCGGTGGCTGGGTGGAGACAGCAGCAGACCGCCGGGGCAGGATATGACGAAACGACTCCGTCTGCTTCTGTGCGGGGGAGAACTGTTGGGCAAAGCCCTCCACCGCTTCGCCGAATAGGCCAGCCTGGGAGATCGGGGAGTCCAAGAAGCGATGCTTGTCAGTCTCCCTCATATCCGCCAAGGTCAGCCATAGGTGGCGCTCCTGAACCACCAATGTGGACATCGTCTGACCCAGGGCCCGCGCCGTGACTTTTGTCACCCTTAGGGCGAGGTCCATCGCTGTGCGCAATTCCTGCAGCACACCTGGGTCAGCACCACCCTTGTGCAACTGCTTCAACACCTTGGCCTGGTGGACTTGCAGGAGGGCCATGGCGTGCAGGGCGGAAGCGGCCTGTCCAGCAGCACTGTAAGTCTTGGCCATCAGAGCGACGAGAACTTACAGGTCCTGGACGGAAGGCATGGATTACCCCTCCAGGCGGCGGCGCATTGCGGGCAGAGCTGCATGGCAATAGCGTGCTCGACTGGGGGGATCTCCACATACCCTTGGGCCGCCCCACCGTCGAGGGTGGTGAGGGCGGAGGAGGGGCCAGGCCTTTTTCAGAAAAAGTTGCCCTCCAAGACCTAGTCACCTCCTGATGCACCTCCGGGAAGAATGGAACCGGAGGCGGCTGCCGGCGATCGGCCTGCACCCCCAGGAACCAATCGCCCAGCCTCGAGCGTTCGGGAGAAGGAGGCAGCCTCCAGTGCAGCCCGACGCTCTTGGCGGCCCGGGAAAGCATAGCGGTCAGCTCTGGATCTGACTCGGACAACGCCACTCTTCCTGACGGAGGCAGCGCAGCCGAATCATCATCTCCAGAGCCTAGCTCGCCCTCCGATGCAGCGATCGACATCCTGTCATCCGCTGGTGCTCCAAACGAGATGCTGGGCCCCACCCTGACCGGGGATCCCAAGGGCTCGTCCAGAAACACCAGATGGTGCGATGCGCTGGAGGAGTGAGAGGCCCGCGGAGATGCACTCGACGGGGAAGCTCTCACTGTGATCCTCAAGTCACCCTGACCATGAGCCGAAGTAGCCCTCCGTGAACCGGAGGAGCTAGAATGGGGCATGGCAAGGGGGATACCCCCCCCCCGTTTGACGAGGAGGTATCTGGAGCGCAGCATCGCGATGGTCATGTTCCCACAATGAGAACATGACTCATCCACGAGCGCTGCTTCAGCGTGCTGAAAGCCCACGCACGAGACACAGTGATCATGACCATCAGATGAAGCCAGGAAACGACCACATCCAGAAACACACGAGCGGGAAGCCATCTTTAAAAAGACGCCCGTTGCTCGTGGAGCTCTTTTAGATATTGCTCTTAGAAAATAATCATTTAGAGAAGCGCTGAAGCGCCCAGGGGAGGTCGCAGCGCGACCGCAGAATGAAGAGCTGCAGCACGCCGTCAGAAGCAGCAGCACTGGACAGCAACCTCCACTGATGCGCCGTAACACCAACTGCTTCTTTTGCTGTCTTGCAGACACTCTCGGAGATTCGCGCTGAAAGGCTCGGCTCCGAAGCGAAAAGCTGATGTACGTTTGCACGCACTCACTTTTTATACCCGCACTGCGGGGCGGGGTGCGCGTGACGAAACACGCACGCCAACTGTCATTGGCTTGTTTTGTTAACACTCGAAGGTGACTGGGCTCTCGGGCAAGATCCCATTAGTCAGTCACACTGACGTTACGTCGAACGTGACTGACTGATAGGGAAATTTATATTTATAATGACAACAATTATACTTTGTCATTTAAAAGTTTCCAACAAAGAAATGGATCGACTTCTGTCAACTTGTTGAACAAACTTTTATTTGGATAATTTAATATGACGGTTGAAGCAGCAGCAAGCGTCCAGCGGGTGACACTGTTTTCATGGTAATCAGATCAACATTGTAAATGAAATTCTACAAAACCTAAGATAAAAAAAAATCTAATTATCATGCAATGCGATAAATTAGCTTCTCTTCCCTGCAAACGATACAATGAAGAATGAATGATTGTTTAAGTTAAAGGCAAAAACAAAACAAAAGATAAGCAGTTATCCGTATAGAGAATGAGAAGTAACCATGGGAACAGATAGCGTATCCTGCTAATATGGCGGCGCCTTCCCGAAATGCAACGCGGAGTGAAAAGATTGTGACATAACTCCTCATTCTCTATGTAGCATTTGGACCAATCAGACACACAATTTTGTATTTGATTTAACAAATCAATTAGTTATTAGATTAACAAATAGTCACAGACCCCTCACCCAATACACATACCCGGTGCCAGTAGGACTGTCAAGGACTTCAGGCCCCCGGTCCCATGGCAACCCATCAGATAACACTAGTTTTATTGCACAAAGGAATGCAAATGCAGAGCATCTTACTACCTCTTTCCTATAGGAAAGACATTATGCCATAAAATGGAATCTTCTCTAATTAATTCATAGAAAAACCTTTCTTTGAACGAACACACATAGCATTCAGGTCACTGTGTATATTATTACTGTTCTTGTATATGTTTTTGTGTATTATATACTGTTTTATGCATGCTTATGATAGATCACTAGTTAATATCACTGTAAGATGTCTGGTCTCTATCAATTCGTCTTCGGATGATCTAAGTGAGAGTGAATATTACATGATGATACCTATGCAACATATTAATATCCTAAGAATCTTTAATAGTTTGTATAACAACATCCAATCCAACCCCTTTGCAAATTACCATGCACTCAGACAAAGGGTCATAAAACCTCCCAGTATTTCCAAACTCCCGCTTGGAAATTCAGCCTTTCTCATTGGTCAAGCCCATTCTGAGAGGTGTGACTCTTCGCAGACCTTAAAGGGCTTGCGCAATCTCTTCTTCTGCAAAAGCTCTACTGTTAAATCTCCGGATTGCTGCCCGTGTGGAGAGCCTGAGCCGGTAATGGCGTGCCCGGTGGGCTCCAACATATCTCAGTTTTGCGGTTCTGTTAGATCCTAGAAGGATGTGAGCTAGAACTCTTCTGAAACCTTAAGTTTTGCGCCAGGCCTTGCTGCCTTGACTCTCCATTCAACCAAAGCTCCTCGGACCTCAGAACCAGAATAACATCTTTGGAATTCATCACTCTTCAACCCGGAAGAATGTGATCGCGAGTCCAAAACCTTGAAACCATCAAGACTTTTCATCCGAGACTGCATTCCAGACACACGGCAACAGCCAAGGAAGTGCTAGTATTGTACATCTAACTAAACTAAACAGAGGTTAGTATAAGTTATAGACCCCATTATAAACGGCACTGATGGTTTTACTCAGGTGGTTAACTGACTCTTTCCATAACTGCATTCTGTTTTCTCTAATGGCTTCATTCATCCACTTTAGCTCCCCTTTGTATATACGCGTGAGTGTATGTATGTTTGTTTGTTTGTTTGTTTGTTTAGATTAGTTATGTGTGTTAGCGGTTAGTTTAGTTACCCCATAATTTATGCCATGTTGGTTGGATGAAATTTAGGTAGACAACCAAGAAGTGCCAGTAAGCAGAAATAAACCTAAATCAGTAACACAATAAATATTTTGTTTGAGCAACCTTCACCCAGTTCACAGGAAAACCCTAATGGTTTGGCTGATTTCCATAAAATACACTTAAACGTTATTTATTTAAGTCAACTTAAATGTTACAACTTGTAAAAATGTCAGTTATGTTGCAAGACTAAGTGTCGTGTAATTACCAGGTGGGGACCAACATGGTGATGCATTCCTGCACATTTTGTGCCTTGGTGACGAGACAACGACATCCCACACCTTCGCCATTGTTTCTGGCCATGCCATTGAAACGGACTTGTTGCTTGAAGCTGTTTATCTTTTTCAAGTCTTTTTTGTGCTTGATGCTACTGTAGCTACACTAACATCTTCCTTCCTGGGAATTTCTTCAGCATGCAGTATATCATATTGATGGACATGAGTCTTCTTGCGTGATGTTTTTGAGGGCAACAGTTTTTTCTGGCCACTTGTAACGTTTTAATTTTTTTTTGTCACATATATTGTCTGTTGTAGGTCACTTTGTTTGGCTTAGTTTTAATGGCACAATGTTTAGACTGATTCTCATGTGGCAATAATCAATTTTATATTGTTATGATGCTGCAATGTTGACAAAGAATAGGAATCTGCAGTACCTAGTTTACACAGTTTTGCGTTTTAAAGAAACTGACTACAAAAACTGTTGTTTTATTTGTGTCTGTAGGGGTTGAATGTAATGTGTAACATTAGCACCCATTCAAAAATTGTTTTAAAAAGAAATGTGAAAACTCATTAAATTTATATTTACAGTTGCATTTTTTTTTGTGTTGTGTAATTGTAGTACAGAAAAAATTATAATTTTACATTCCTTTGTGATTGTTATTTATTACTATTGGTATTATTATTGGTAATATTGGTAAATATAGGTAGCAAGGCAATGAGACAACAAATAACCCAATGTTTAGGTAATGTTTAACCCAGCAACACAGTTAACCTGATCCACTGGTTGGGTCAAATAAACAACCCAGCATTCTGGGTCAAATGGTTAAACCCAGCACTTGGGTCAAAACAACCCAGCGTGTGTTCCCCAGCGGCTGGATTAAGGTTGGGTTATTTTTTAACCCAGCATTTTTAGAGTGTAGAATAATAAATGGAAAAGGGACTATGTTGCCCCACCACTGGTGTAAAATGATCCTCTATCTGGAGCTAGGAGGCTCCTCACTGTAAATAATTTCAAGCAGTTTCAACTAATTATTATTTAGTAACTAGTTCCACAGAAATTTTACATTCAGTCAATTTCTGACTTCAAAGTGTTATCTGAATTGCTATTTTTTAGCTGGCTCAACCTTTAGAGAACTAGTTTTATAGTCCATTCAACTAAAATGTTTTAATTGGTCAGACATTTAGAAGACTACAGCAAGTTATGTCAATTAAAATTTAACCGTTTACTCTATGTGTTTTATATGTTACCTTAACTAAGATTTATTATTTGGGCATCATAAGAAATTGCTGGGGAACTACATAAATATTTTTACAGTTTAACAAAATTATTAAAAATTAATTATTATTGTTTATCAATCACTAAAAACACACACTTTACAACACATAATAGCCTTTATTTAATAACGATCTCCATTCATAAAAATGTTCATACAGGAATGAAGAAAAAAAGTCACCTACATCTTGGATGGCCTAAGGGTTAGTAAATTAACAGCAAATTTTCATTTTTGGGTGAACTATCCCTTTAAAGCTCCAGTTGACAAACTGTAATACAACTGCAAAATTCAGTTTAAACTTTGTTTAATGAACTAAGAAAAAACTAAGCTAAACAAAATGTTAGCAAACAAACATTTACAAATATTATTACTTTTCAAAATTACATCTTTAAAACGAGAAAAAAAAAAAAAACTGAACCAGGTGTTACAGTATATAAAATAAAGTCACTTTTATTTACATAGCTCTTTATACAATACTGATTGTGTCAAATCAGCTTTACAGTGTCAAACAGGAAAATAGTTTGTCAATAATGCAAGAGGATATTAACAAGTCATTTTTCCAGTTAAAGTCAGTTCATTGGTGATTCAGTGTTGACATCATCCAGTTCAGCTCTCTTCCAATAATGTCTGTGCAATCAGTCAAGCGTCCCCAAATAAGCAAGCCAAAGGCGACAGCGGCAAGGACCCAAAACTCCATCGGTGACAGAAATTGGGTAGAAAACCTTGGGAGAAACCAGGCACAGTCTGGGGGCAGTTCTCCTCTGGCCAGACAAAACCAGCATGGTGTGGTTTAATTCTAGGCTGCAACATAGGTCATATTGAGCAGAGGACTTATCTGGTTCTGGTGGTCTTGTCCCAATGGCCAACGAGGTCTTTCGGAGGGGATCTGTCTCTGGAGCCCATCCAGCTGACATGGTCTCCGCTGACATTCAGGGCTGTCAAGGTCATCTCTAGGTCCTGATCCACCATCTGATCTGGATACGGACTGGGTGGCTACATTCACCTCGGAATAAGAATGAAACAGACTAATATTAGCGTAGATGCCACTGAGAACAATAAAGCACATTATAATTGTAGTAAAAACTCTAAATATTTACACATATTACCTGGAATGAAAACAATAAACTCCTAGTCTTGAAAGTACACACAGTATGTAGTTGCAGTGGAGCAGTCTGGTGTTTGGTGCCTTGAAAGAACTGACTGGGTTGCATCTGAAATCTTGCAACAATGACAAAGCACCAATGAAACCTTTGGCCACACCCTGATGGAGAAAGAAAAGTACATTTTAAGTTCAAAAAATGAAATGCCTTTTAAATCATTTACAATGTATCAGTATCAGTTAATTAAATTTGTGAGGAAACAGAAGTAGCAACCTTTTTTGTTTTGGCACAAATCCATTCCACAATCCATTGCACAACAGGGAGCATTGATGCTGACTGGATTTGTAATTGAACATGTTCATTTCATTTTATAGAAGTTACCTCAAATAGCATAAAAATATCATCAATATATAACGGTCCTGCCTGTTGTTGATAAATACCAGTGGTGACGTTTTACAAATTGATTGGTCAGTTGTCCCAGTGTTTACTGAGCCACGGTCTTTCCCTGTGCAGGAATTCACCTGCACTATCTAGTGATTCACTACTTAGGGAACTAACTGAGACGCTTTGAACGGCATTGTGAAACGATTCGGTTGTAAATTTTCATTCGGAACGAATGTTGTGCCCATTTTCGACTCCCTGCTAAATTATCCCCCCTTGTTGAAATCGCTACCTGATTGCCTAATCCTAACCCCTCCCCCACACCTAACCCTAAACCTACCAATACTAGGGGGGTAATAATCTGGCAGGGGTCAGAATTCGGCACTACAATGGATTTCTCTTCCGAAGCGTCATTCACGAGACCAGAAACGCTGTGTAAGGTTAATCCGCCCCCTTTGAAAAGAGGGACATTTCACCTTGGCTTGTTGTTAGTCACGTTTAATGTCGTCTTTTTACTTCATGGGACAACTCCTGAAGTTTACACACGCAAAAACCCATTCAACACGCCCATGTTAACTTCAAATGAGCGCATTACTGTGGTTTACATTAAGTTACACGTTTCCTAGATTTCGGTTAACGTTAGTCGTATTAAGCATATGCTTAAAAGAGAGAAAGACCGCACGATCTCTTCATATCTTTTCACGGCACAGAAACACAAAAAAAATATCATACAACACGCCAAAATTAGCTAAAATTCATTGTAGTAACACGTGCAGCTTTTGATATTAAGTGTTTTATGGATTAAGGTGAAAGACCACGTTCACTTAAATTTCCCTCAGACACATACGCTTATTCAATGTTTTTATATGTGTTGAACGTTTGTGTATAAATATATACGTTTTAAATAAAACATTTACACCTTTTAAATATACGTTTTGATAAATACAGTCTAACGTGAAGTAAAAATATTTATTCAGTGCCACAATTGACAACGTTACCTGACCCCTGTAAACAGGGGCGGCGCCAGAGAATTTTGAACGCAGGTGCTGAGGGCGTGCTAGATCAATGACAGGGGGAGCTGGGCAATTAATAGTAAATATGACCAAAACATGTTGTTGTTGTTGTTATTATTATTTTTGCATGAATAATAAAATCGCTATATAGGCGATATTTTTGGATGTGCTTTCTGTCATCTCATGCAGTCTCCGTGAATGGAGCGCTCACAACAATGAACCAGTTCACAGACATAAATAAATTTGCAGAAATCTTGAAAACATATAAAAAAAAAAAAAAAAAAAAAACGTGAGGAGTGTGAGTCGAGCCGACTGTCAAGAAGAGTAAGGTGAGACAGACAAGACCATGGCAGAAGAGTTTCAAAACGAAATCTAAAAGCGCCTGTTTTAAAAATATTTTGGATTTTGGAAAAGCCTGTTGACCTGCCATTTAGCCTAAGGTGATATTGGAAGTTTTTTAAAGTTTTTTTTTAACATTCCTTTCTCATTTATTTGGTTCCACAGTATTTGCTGACTTTTATTTTATTTAAACTGTGTGATTTCATCAAGGTGTATGCAGTCCGTGCCTTCAAACTTTCTCAATGGTTTTGCTAATTCTACATTTTATAATTATTTGTTACTCAATCTTTACTGATTTTCAGTTTTGTATACCTATTTAAAATTTGTAAGTTATTTGTTATTTTATATTAGGCATATAGCATGGTGTATTTTTATTCGTTTTGTTAATAAAAGTTATTTTCTACGTTGTATTTTATTTGATTGATGCCGAATTTCCTGCTAATTTAAAAGTGAAAGTAAAATGCGCACGGTGCTTTTACAAGCTATATAAGCAAAGGAAAGTGGGAAAACTCAAACAAACTAAAAACAAACAACTGCTTGATGCCGAATTTCCTGCTAATTTAAAAGTGAAAGTAAAATGCGCACGGTGCTTTTACAAGCTATATAAGCAAAGGAAAGTGGGAAAACTCAAACAAACTAAAAACAAACAACTGCTTGATGCCGAAAATGTTAAAGTAAAATGTGCACGGAGCTTTTACAATTTATTTAAAACTGAATGAAAAGAGGGGAAACTCAAATGACCACGGTGATACCGGTACTACAGGTGTTGTCAAGAAAATTTCCTTACAGTCACAACCCCATATGCATTTCTTTATAAAAGGCACGCCCATAATGTGGAAATGGCGAGTCAGGCATATAATGGCATTCGGCAACTTCATCTTTCCAGCCGACACTGACTGAGAAAGCAATTATTAATAAATAATTAAAATGTTGTCTTTTTCCAGATGCATTCATAATCATTACTTTAGCCGGTGCTTTGCAGCAAGCTTTATGCGTGCGCTTGAGCGCGGAATAGGCTATAATACGCGTAATGCCTGTATTAAAGGATGGTTTTGGTTATTATACAAATCAATTTAATATAAATGTGCAACTAGTTGACTAGAAAAATCTTTATGGGGCAGGCCTACTTGGCACAATTGCACCGATCCATTTTTTAAATAAAATCATGTCACATTGTAGCCTATTGCATTGCAATAGTTATGCATGAGTCAAATGTTTTTATTTTATTTCATTTTTTATGGGGGTGCTTTGGTTTTTCTTGGGTGCTGGAGCGCCGCCCATGCCTGTAAGCAGTCGCGTAGCTGCGGGTGGGCCTGGGTGGGCCCGGGCCCACCCACTTTCATCTGTGGCCCACCCAATGAGAAGTTTGTAATTTTTCAAATGGATGTAATTTCTTAAACGATACTAATAAACGTCTTATTTCACTGTAACTTTATTTATTAACAATATTAAACGCTTGTTTTCATGGTCAATTACAGGTCATTTTCCCTCTTCCTATAGGTGCATCATATGCTTGTCAAAATGATGATTCGTCAGTTTCTGTTAGTCCCACCCACAATGTTATGTTTACAACCTATGTTTACGACGTACGGATATAATAGTAAAATCTGCGCTTTGTGAAGTTAAATTTGAAAATAGCCGAGTGAAGCAAACATAAATCAGATCAGTTCTTTTAAAAAGAAAAAGTCTTAGCAGATCCGGACCATCTACAAATGAAACCCTACAGACCACCTGAGGGTGCTGGATTTATCGATCGGAAACTTCTGAACCAAGCGTGTTTGAAACATCATATTAGCATAGGTACAGTGTTTGATCCGCTAAACAGATGCGTCAGATGAATTTGATATGCTGGCGGCGCTGTTTCTCCCGCGAAGTCACTCAGGCACGCACTTGCATTTTGAATGTTGACTGGATTTGAAAATAACCATTAGTTTAATGTTTTATATATTCGTTATAATATATTCGTGCAGACTTAATATAATACAGGGTGGCCGCGGGTCCTTAAAAAGTCTTAAAATGTCTTAAATTCAGATTCAGTGGGTCTTAAAGGAACACTCCACTTTTTTTGGAAATAGGCTCATTCTCCAACTCCCCCAGAGTTAATGAGTTGAGTTTTACCGTTTTGGAATCCATTCAGCCGATCTCTGGGTCTGGCGATAGCACTTTTAGCATAGCTTAGCATAGATCATTGAATCCGATTAGACCAGTAGCATTCGATATTTCTCCTATTTAAAACTTGACTCTTCTGTAGTTATATCGTGTACTAAGACCGGCGGAAAATGAAAAGTTGCGATTTTCTAGGCTGATATGATTAGGAACTATACTCTCATTCCGGCGTAATAATCAAGGAACTTTGCTGCCGTACCATAGCCGCAGCAGGTGCAGTGATATTACGCAGCGCCTGAAAGTAGTCCCCAGCTAGGTAACTAGTTATAATATAGCTGGGGACTACTTTCAGGCGCTGCGATATAACACGATATAACTACAGAAGAGTCAAGTTTTAAATAGGACAAATATCGAAACTCTTTGGTCATTTTTGAACGCGATGCTACTGGTCTAATCGGATTCAATGACCTATGCTAAGCTATGCTAAAAGTGCTATCGCCAGACCCGGAGATCGGCTGAATGGATTCCAAAACGGTAAAACTCAACTTATTAACTCTGGGGGAGTTGGAGAATGAGCCTATTTCCAAAAAAAGTGGAGTGTTCCTTTAAATATCTTCGGTCTCATTACCGCAAAAGTTTCACCAGTCTGACGGACCCAGGGACTGTTTACAATCATTGGACAGATGGAAGATTCCCCGCGCTGTAGTTACTGCGAATACCACCAGCTCGCTGACAAGCCTCCTAGCTGCTTTAAATGGGTTAATGCAAGTTTACTGAAAAATTGCTCGAGGATTTTACTTGCCTGACGGGACAAATAGCCTGATTAAAACTTAAATGACATTTTATTACATTCAGCGTAAACAGCAAGTGATAATGGATAGTGTATTTCTGGTATCAATGTTGCGCTGTTGAGACTCATGCTGCCTGTCTCTGTGAGAGACTTATATGGAGAAATCAAATCAAATGAGCATAACGGCAATTCAACATGTTTAGTTTATTTATAACATGATGATGATAACATACCATGACAAGGGGACTATTTTGCTAAATATTTTCATGATTGCAAATGTTACATTGATTTTGGCTCAAGAAACAAGTAGTTAAATAGTTACTTACATTTTAGACAGAATATTGACTGTTTTGTTCACCAACGAAAATAGTTCCAAACAAAGATCAGAAGTATTGCACATTCTCCAAGCAGCACTCGCATTTTTGTTCCTGAATGATTCAGTGTTTTGAATGAATCTGCTGAATGAATAAGTGACTTACCGCCACCTACTGGTGGTTTAGTTAGTTTAAAAGTATGCATTTTTCCACCAACATTTCTTATTTGTATATTCAAAAAAAATTATTTAAAACATTAATCTCATAACATTATTTATTGCGGTTGTAAATTTGTAGTGAAAATTATTTAATTTGATTGCTAACAGCTGTAGTGCATATTACATTTCTTCATCAGTTGTAAGAATTTGACATGAAAGATGACGCATACATTTAATAAGGTTAAAAAATATTGGACTTTATGGAGGTAAATAACCTGGGGTAAATATTAAAAACATGCAGATTTAAATATGTAAATGCTGAATAGAAAACTGATGAAAATATTGCTTCATTTACACCACCAAAAATATTGCTGATGTGGAGCTTTTGAGGGATATTTTGTATGGGATATTGTCTTCAGATATGAAAAGTTCTCTGTATATCGTAATAATAAATAGCATTTTTGACAACGATGATATTTTGTTTTCTTTTTAAATTTAAAAACACATTAAATATTACGTTTACGAATGTAATATAATGTGTATTTCCTTCACAGGTTTGGTCTTAAATTTTACATATGGTGGTATTAAAAAGGTCTTAAAAAGTCTTAAATCTAACTTGTTCATATCTGTAGACACCCTGTAATATGTCTTCTCAACTAAGCCCAAGTAATAAAATTAGTTAAACTTAAATATTTTTGCCCTTCCAACATTTTGTTAATTGGATTTTTTACAGTGCTGGAGTAAATTTATCCGAGCTGTTTTTATGCAGAATATGTAATATTAGATATCATTTTTACCCAACTATTTATGTGACTAAACTTAAAAAAACTAAATATTCTACTAAAATAGGCTACATGCTTTTTGAAGTAGTTGAACATTAACAAACAAAACAAAAAAAGTTCAAAAGTTTGGGGTCAGGAAGATTCTGAAACCAAATAAGAAAATAAATAAGAAATGAATACTTTTATTCAGCAAGGATGCATTAAATTGGTGATAAAACTGCTAAAAATGACATTTATTGTGTTACAAAAGATTTCTATTTCAAATAAATGCTGTTCTATTCATCAAAGAATCCTGAAAAAAATATGATGATTTAACAAAAATATTAAGCAGTTTTACTCTGTTTTCATAAAAACAAGAAATGTTTCTTTAGCACCAAATCAGCAAATTAGAATGATTTCTAACCGATGACTGGAGTAATGATGCTGAAAATTCAGCTTGGCCAAAACAGGAATGAATTACATTTTTAAATACGGTATATTTAAACTGAAAACAGTTATTATAGAAAATTTTACAATAACACTATTTTTACTGGGAATATATATTAAAAAAAAAATTGAAATAATCTTATGATTTATACACAGTTATGATTTTTAATTGAAGAAATGTCATAGCAATAAAATTATGAATTCAGATTGATTGATTCTGTTCAAATGGATTACGCTTTGTAGATGTTTGAAATGTACATTCAATTCATGGAATTATTAAATAATGTCTACATTAATTATAATTATTATATTAAATAAAAAACACCAAAATATCATGCCACTGTGTGAACCTTCAGCCCCAATACTAAAGGGGTGTCACCATACCCCAGGGGTCTCACTTTAGTTTTTCCCTTCAAAATTAAAACAGTATTTGTTACTGTACAGCTCTAAATGAATAACTGTGTCCAAAAGTATTCAATCAATGGGTTGAGATGATATTTAGGGACATCTATAATCAGGTAAAACGAAGTAAAAGTATCCCATCATACCTGATATATCAACCCTTAAATCTGATTGTAGAGCAATGTTGTTCCTGGACCAACAAAGATGGAATATTTTATAAATCACATTAAGCCACATTTCTAACGTTACCAATCATAAACCACAGTGCACTAACGAATGGTTTACACAATCCAAAAAAACATGTTATTATTCAGATTTAGTTTCATGCTTTTACATGCTATGATACCTTCAGCAGACTTTATGTGAGCCATTGTGGGTTTATACAACAAAAAGCCAAGATATTACAGGAGAAAAGCTTTAAGACACACAAAAAAGGTGATTTCCCACAAGCATGCTGTGCTCCTTCTCAGTGAGCAGACCCTGCTAAAGCCCTCCACCTAGAACTCAGACATGCGGGAAACAACTTTAATTTCCCTCTTTGTGTGTTCAAGAGGGTGGACACTTACCCCCCTTCCCTTCCCAACAATAGGAGGACACGGGGGAGTGGAGGAGCAGGAGGTCTCCATCTTCAGGACCGGGACCTCCTCTATAGGTGTAGATGAAGAGGAGGGGGAGACTGAGCTGCCGATGCCCCCCTAACTCCACAGTGGGAGCTCTAGAGAAATGAAAGGGAGGGCGGCAGAACTGGGATTCCAGGCCGCCTCTGTGGAGAGCCTCTTTCTCCCGGCCCGGCAGGCAGCGCGGACCGAACCCGCAGGTCAAGATTCCTGCACTTGCTTGCTTTATTCCTCTGACGACCAAGCTAATCACACTTCCCACACCGTAGCCCCCTCACTACAGTTGGTTTCTCATGTTAAAAAAGAAAAAAATGCACTGTAAACAATTATCGTAATTTTAACCGTAAAAATGCTAAAAAAAAAGACACTTTTTTTTTTTACCATATATGGTGCTTCCCTACTATACATGGTGAAAAACAGTAACAGTTGCATGCATTTCATGTAAAATACTGTTAAAGCTACAGTTTTTGGAAATGAAAAAGAACAAGTCACCTTATAATTTAGCTTAAAATTTATATCTTATCTGTTATGTACTTATGTGTTATGGTTTCACACGGAAGCTTGTTTCTGCCATGGGATATTATGATGATAATAATAATAATAATAATAATAGTTTATAATAAAAAAAAAAATCCCACAATTCTGACTTTTTCCCCCCCTCACATTTCTGAGTTTATATCTCACAATTCAGACTATTTTTGCCGTTTTAAGGGGAAAAAGTCAGAATTATGAGATATAAACTTGCAATTGCCAGAAAAAGTCTGAATGTAATGTGAAATGTAAAACAGAATTCAAAGAAAAAAAAAAAATTGCAAGATGTAAAATCATAATTATGAGGAAAAGAAAAGTCAAAATTGTGAGATATAAACAGAATTGTGAGATTAAGTTGCAATTACCTTATTTATTTATTATCCCGTGTCAGAAACAAGCTTCCATAGTTTTGTTACATCATATGTTGTAAATGAATGTTTACTGCATTATTTTAGTGTTGTGTGTTACCATGATGGTGTTTTGTATCTGTGTGTTTGATACCATGCACCTTCCATATATTAGTATTTACCTCAGCTTGTGAAAAAGCTACTTGTGATTCATCATTTTCTTTACCAGCTATGTTTTTTGGTGGTTGTCACTGTATAATTAAGGATACATATTTTAGTACTACAGTAGGTAGTTTTATATATATAAATAAATTATAGTTTTTAAACCGCATAAGTTAAATCCATAAAACCTGTTTTTGTCTACTACTACTGCTGTTTTTCACCTGCTATATAGCAGTGACATATGCTATTTCAGATGCAGCCTACGAGTTTCTAGTTCAGTCATATTTAGAGCATTTCTCAGATACTGACCCTTCCACAATTCCCTCTGCCCACCATTGTTCCCAGGTCCTCTCTTTCTCTGCATCTGCAGGTTAAGTCACAGTGAGATGATTTACATGTTATGTGAATACCTCCATCTGGTAAAAAACGTCCAGGGTGGCCCCTAGGAGCCCATGAAAACGTACGCTCATACACACAACCACAGAACCTCCTGTGCTTCGCCCACGTTGTTTCTAAAAGTGCATTCCATCCTCCCACTAGCCTTGTTTCTCGAGCCTTCATTTTCCCTCGGTATCGGAGTGTGAGCCTTGGGAGGCAACCTGCCACAGACAGACCTGCCAAATAAAAGCTCATTACTGCTAATGTTACTCTAACATGCCACTCACAGGGGGTGGGCCGCGTGAGGTCATGGTTCAGCAAAGCAGGGCATCAACTAAAGTTAATTACACTCTCCCCGGTGGTTCCCAGGCGCTTAACCCTCTCAGGGTGATGCTGGGACATCCTGCAGAGCTTCAGATACAACACGACAAGAGGCCTCGTTTAGCTCACTTCTTCGAGAGATACAACACACTTGACTAGAAAACTGTGCACGGAAGAAGGTCACATCCTGCTCTCAAAGAATGACAGGCACTTCTTATGATGGTAATGGAGGAACTGATAGCAAAAAAAAGTATGCAATAAAGAGAACCAGAGCTCAAAACGTTGGGAATGAGCAATTGCAAACAATGTTGGGGAATGTTACTTTTAGAAGTATTGTGTTACTCCTAATGGAAAGTGATAACTTGTGCATGCATTTATCAATAATCTCTAAAGCACTCATTTAAGTTAAAAAGAAGCACTAAAACAATACTTAATTTATTATTAATTAATTTTTTAAATATACCAGAAACTTAAAAATGTTAACTTGTAAATAAAGGTTTATTTGTTTAAAGACAAATAATCTTTAAACAATTCTTAAGCACCTCTAAGTAAACAGGAAATACTGTAAAGTCATTCATTGATTATACACTTAAATGTCACTTTGCTTGCAGTGTAGACAGGATTGTTAAAGGGATAGTAAACAAAATAATAAAAGGGATAGTTAATAAAAAAAGCATAATTCTGTCAATCAAATTTAGATTTGTTGCATTGTATCAAGCAGGGCAGACATGGTGCCAAATATAGGTCTACGTCTACAATGTTATGGGAAAGTGGCACATTTTCAATTGCATTAAAAAAAAAATCCATGAATCTTGGTGTTGCAAAAAATAAACAACTACTGCATGACACCCAGGGACCTGACGAAACAAATAAAAAAGCTCTTGCTAACCACCTTTTAATAACTTTATTATTACTTTAAGTTTTTCCATGTCTTTTAGGTTATAAAATAAATCAATGAGTTTGTACTTAACCATCATGAATGTCACACTATGTCAGTGTGCTTAGTGTTTAACAGTGGTGGAGAGCGCTCAGGCTGCCTGTCGAGACTCTCTTGGGGATGCATTTGACAGTTTTAAATATATTGCTCTAAGAATCTGACCTGCTTAAAGCTTCCCTATATTCCAGAAAGTTCCAGTCTCTTCCAGGGAAGGATGCATAGTGTACAAACAGCAGCTTAAAGTCCGTGTAAAGTGATATTGAAATATGTGTTCTGAGTTTGTCACACAACAGAAAAATGTGTTATTAACCACCCAAGCAAATCTGAATGATAAAATAAGTTAGTGGTAAAGCTCGCGTTTCCATGTGTTTTTAGATGCGAATTGTGAACGCTTCATGTTTTTAAATTGTATGTATTCTGCCACATATTGATGTCTCTGGGCTAAGACCCGGGTATCCATTCACCCTAGAACCGTCCCTGCCTAGAATCTGTATATCTAACATCACAGACATTCAAAAAGACAAACTAAGAACTTGACCTCTCAACATAGTTAGTATAGTGTTAGGGGCTCGGTGGCTCCATTGCGTCATCGAGCCACCTTTTAGCCCCGCCCAAAAAATCCTGAACACAGAATTGGTGAAAAACTGTTTAACGGTTTAACTCCACAATTCAGTACTACATAGTTCAGAGTCTTTGTAATGTGTTTCAGCAATATATTTCTAACATTTGTAATGCGTTTAGAAACAATTGTCAGAATTCTCTTTACACAGACTTTAATAAGAAGACCTCTGGATATTACTTTAGTCTCGGGATTCTTTCCAAGAAACTACTACACACTACATCAGGTGTTGATGTTGAAGCAAAACTTTCCACTGAACAGTTGGAGAACTGGAGGGTGCTGAAAGTGTTCACACTGCAGCTAAATACACTTGTCACTCCTCTTAATGTCTTGTTCTGTTCACAAAGATTTCTGTAATTCACGTAAGTGATGACCAGTGTTGGGGAAAGTTACTTTTAAAACTAATGCATTACAATATTGCGTTACTCCCAAAAAAAGTAATTACGTTACTTGGTTACTTTTTATGGAAAGTAATGTTTTAAGTTACTTTTGCATTACTTTTTAAATATGAGCAGGGCTTGATTGTTTTTAATATAAGAGGTTCTATTAATAGCAAATGTAAAAGCCCTTTCACACCAAAAAGTGTAATGAATAAACTTCAGGTTGAAGGAAAAGTAAATTCACGTCTGTACAGTAGAACGCAGGAGAAGAAGGTTCAACACTCTTCAGCAATAAAAAAAAAACAAAAAAAAACAATGAAGCACAATTGTTAGTTTACCTAAAGTTATTTTTGCTTATTAGTATGGTTGAATTGGATCATCAAAGGTCAACAGCAAAGACATTGGTTAATAAAATGGGATTAGATACATTTGTGTTATTTAACATTTAATTATTGCAGGTTTGCGTCATATTCTGATTTTGGATTTCACTGTTTTAATTCATTTTGATGAATACTAAATCTGTTTTGCTTTTGTATTTTTTTTGCGAGTGGGTTGAATTAATGCACATTCACATTTAGTCTAGAACTACAGTAACATCATGTTCACACAGCGCACACAACTCCTCTGCACTTCCCGATTTCTCCCAACATGGGGACAGGAGACTTGTCAGTCAATAAATGGGAAAACAAAGTAACTGGCGTTACTTTTTTGAAAAAGTAACAGATATTTTCTTGTAAATTAAAAAGTAATGCGTTACTTTACTAGTTACTTGAAAAAAGTAATCTGATTACGTAACTCGCGTTACTTGTAATGCGTTACCCCCAACACTGATGATGACCACATTCTACAACCAAATTTACTACCGAAAAGTTCAGGTAGTGACAACCACATTAACATTAAATTCACCCAATGCAGAGAATGCAGTTTGCCTGGAGTGCTAGAAAAAAAATGATAGCAAAAGGTACGTGCCGTCATTCATAATTGACACCACCATTGTTTCTTTCTCCCACCAGCCCTGCAGTCTGTGGAAAACCCATATTGTCCACTTCAGTCCAGTGAAAGCAAGCTCTTTAAAATCAACATTTTTATGAAGATGCAGCACATCTGTTGATGGTGATTTATTAGTAATTGCCAAAACAATATGCTGGATAAAAAATAAAAAAACAATAATAATAAATAATTATTTTTTATAAAACAGCTAAATTGGCTATTTGGTCTATTCTTTTTGCATTTCCGACACTGTGTAGAAAAACTGGTTTGGTTTGAGGCTCGTAGTTGAAAGAGATGAAAGATAAAATTCTCAAGTATGCAGTCATCATTTGAAAATATTTTGAGAAATAGTTTGATAGACTTACACAAAAATAAACATGCAGCTTCATGGCTTATCTTCGGGATAACTATAGGGTTTCTTCATCAAAGTCTGGGAATTTACCTTCAGGATATCTCACAATCCAACTGTCTAACTCATTAAAGAATTACATAATTGAATCAAACTTCCAAAAATGCCATGTGGCCCTTCTAAGCGCAACTGGTTCCTGCTCTCAGCATATCTAAAGAACTGCAAAACTCCTCTTTCTCTAGCAGGGCCTGCATAACCAGCCACAAAATGATGGATTCACATACCACAGTGAGAGTCTGGGTCTTAATGGTCTGGAACCTGCTCTGCGAGGACAGATTTCCAGAGAGGCTTTTGTCACTCATTGGCAATGTGTGGTCTCCTATCTTCACCTTCTCCATATGAAATCTACACTAGCATTCAAAAGTTTGGTGTCTGTCAATTTTTTAAATAAATAAATTCATACTTTTATTCAACAAGGAAGGATGCATTAAATTTATTATGTGACAGTAAAAAAATAATGGACTCCACAAAGTGTAAATATTAACTGTTTCCAGCATGATGATGATGATGATGATAATAATAATAATAAATGTTTCTTGAGCACCAACTCAGCATATTAGAATGATTTCTGAATGATCATGTGAAACTGAATAATGGAGTAATGACTGCTGAAAATCAAGCTTTGCATTACAGGAATACTTTACATTTTAAAATATATTCAATTTAAAGACAATTTTTTTAGAATTTTAATAATATTACTACACAATAGTACAGTTTTTACTGTATTTTTTATAAAAAATAAATGCAGCCTTGATCAGCATAAGACGCTTTCTCCAAAAACATTTTTTTAAATCTTACAGACACCAAACTTCTGAACAGTAGTATACTGTACATGCACAAGGAATTACAAAGAAATCTAGATTATATAGTGTCAGGAGTTTAAAACCAACTGCAGAGAAAGACTTTTCAGATCTTAAAGAGGCGAATCTCCTGCACGTCATAAGACACATTTTTGAAAGTTTCTCTAGGTCAGTGGCACACAAAATGCATCACCCTGGTTGCATCCCACCCATATTTCTAACAAAATTTTGTAATATTCTTCAGCAATTCGGCAACACCACCCATCCTTAAATATTTATTTCATCCACAAGCCAAACGGACTACTGACAGCTGTTTACACACACCCCAGCTCTTTGCTGGGGAGTGGGGTGAAAGGGAGGAATATTTGCAAAAATGTTTTCATAAGAGGTGAAGTGTGCTTTTCAACACATTCCTTATTCCAAAGCATAGTGGTTTCTGAGTCACTGCCATATGACCTCATTACCTTATAAAAAGGACAATTATACAGGATATCATCTAAGTGGAGTAATAAATGTAGCATAAAGAGAAGGGAACGTCTGGCACATGCTTTGAAAAGGAGCCACGGAGCATTCAGTCTCTCCCTGACCAAGCAAGGCCCTGTTGACAGAGGCAGAGATGGCATCCACTGATAACGGCTGTTCATCATCACATTGCTCTCTGCAGCCGCATTGGCATCGCTAGTGGAGATGGGTCCACGCTTACTTCAAACCGGCCATCGACCGGACCGGTCAAAGTCTTGCAGAGTGAATCGCTGCGGAGAGTGGACAAAAGCCATAAATGATGACAGACAGAATGAAGAGGGGCAGAGCACATGTAAACAATCTCCTGCCAGAAGTGATCCCCCCCCCCCCAAAAATTGGCTCTTTACAGGATTTAAGTGTCAGGAAGCAGTGATTAAAGGCCTTGGATGGGACAAGCAGCATTATATGTTTCCCTATTCATGTTCGTATGATAGCATCAAACTAATTTCTCACAATTCAGCTAATAAATAACACAAAAGGTGATATGGAGATTAAGGTCTGTAAAGGTTTGCTAAAGTAAAGCAACACCATTAGGAAACTACCTCCTGACATAGCCAATAGATTTCTTCTTTAAAACAAGAGAGGAATGGCACTAAAGCAGCTATTAGTGCTCCGATCAGAAGCACATTGGCCAGAGCTTGGTGAGCAAAGGTCTTGAACATGTTTGAAACTGGGCACAGAGTAAAGACCATGTCTCTTCAACAAAGCATATTATTCTGCAGACTAAGCAAAACTAAGACCAAGCCAATGCCACATTTCTCAACTTGGTGCTTTTTTCTGCTCTTCTGAAACCAAATACACCTCTGTTTTGCTTGGCAGTCATACTAACGCTGAGGCGTAGCTGAACAGGTTCTGGCCAGTGCGTTACCCAGAGTGCTCAAGGGATTGTAGAGCGCAATGGAAACTCTCTGTTGCTCAAACTTCACAAACTCTCACAGTTAACATGCTAAAATCTAATCGATACGCTGTATAAACAATTTGGCTTAAAAATGCACACTGCAATATCTGTCAAACATTGCTACGTTTCTCAACAAAACATCCAACTTAAAAAATTGTAGTAAAATATGCAGAAAATATAACAAATTGCTTGGGTACTTTGCATCTGATGCTTTATAAAATTATTTAATAAAAATTGGAGGGTTGAACTAAACTGATCTTTTTACCTCTTCAACACTTCTTGTAGTCAAAGGTTGTGAACTGAAAAACAAAGATTATTATATTAATCACCATTTTGTAATGTTAAAGATTATTATATTTAATCATCAAACAGCCGACTTAATTTGCTGATAAAAAAAAGAAGAAAAAATAGGAACTTTTTATCTAATTATTTAATAGTAAAATCTTTCTTTTTGCCTTTCCAGCACTCAGAAAAACACCTACAAAAAAAAAAAAAAAAAAAAAAGTGCTGTTGTGAACTTTGGTACATTACTATACATCTGTCAAAAATTATTTTATTTTATCAGCAACACATCCAGCTTAAGTAATTGCTGTTCAAAAACCTCTGGACTTAGAACAAAAGTGAAACAGGTTAGATTGTCATGTTGGCCCATTTTATGCAAAATAGCAGCATAATTGCATAGCAAAACCAGGGAATAGTGATTAGTCATCATTACCAGTGAAGCGCAGCCAAGAACTTCAGAATGCTTCCTCGATGCAGAGATACTGCTTTGAAATATTTCTCAACTCTGGAAAATGCATATACCAAAAATGAGTAACAAAGCATGCTTAGGAAATAGAGCATCTGATGCTTTGCAAAATAACTAAATTGAATTTTCCATTGTAACCGAAAGCAGTTTCAAAATGGCCAGCCAGATTTGCTTTTTTTTAACTAACAATGTCTAAATATAAAAAATAACAACAAGTTGACACACATTATGCCGTGTCGTTTAAGAACCTCAAATTAGCAGGTCAACCGCGTTGCCCTGCGCTAAACAGTTAGTGTATCAGAGCCCGCCAGTCTCAGTCAGGGGCAATTGGGCCTGGGGTTTGTTTTCCCATGAGTCATCTATAAACTCCGCTCAGGTGCGCAGTGTCCTCATCCAGTGTTTTACACACATCGTGTGATGTCATCCAGTCACTGGCCTGCGAGCACAGCAAAAATAATATTTAGCCCTTAAAAAAGCATTTCTTGGATTGGTTTCTATGGTTACTTAAATATTGTGAAGAGCTGGTGGGACACCCATAACACTATAGAGGACAAAGGTTAAGCCTTGCTTCGTACAGTATCGTCTGCCAGTTTCACTGGACTCTGGGCTCTGGATGATCTTTAAAGGTGCTTTGAAGAAACACAAACGCATCTGGATATTTGAAAATACATCAATAGACGAACAAATAAATAACTGATAAAGATCTACTGAGCAGAAAATCATGGTGTAGCACAGCTGCTGTAGGGCAGTAGTGTCCAGTGCTGTATGTGTGGTGATTGAAACTAGTCCGAGGTATTTTTCATGGAGGATTACCAGGTTTAGCTCTGTACAGAATTTTGTGAGACTGCACAATGGTCTGCAGCAACCCAAGTCCAAGAACTACCCCCTTCTGCTCACCCCTTAAAAATAGCCTTAAACAAGAGGTTCTCTCACTGGGCCAACATCAACATCCAATAAAGCTCAAAGATAAACATGGGGCGGGTTCCATGGCAGAGTAGATTTCATCCCTTGGGAAACGTGGCCAATTCTCCCCCATCTGCTCAAACACAAACCTGCTGGCTTTTACATCGAACAAAAACGACTCCCGTTAGAAAACATTACCTGGAATTTTTACGTGATTGTCTTCGAGCTGCTGGGAGAGTTGTATATCATGGTGACCTTCGGTTTTGATTGGCTTGTATCAGCGACAGGTCCGTTTCTCTTGGAATCGCTTCTTCATATGATTCCCTCCTGCACACTTTTAAGGGAGAGAGTGGTTTGAGTTTAAAAACATAAGCTACGCTGCCATCTCACTTTCACAATGTCCTTGACTGTGTACCAAAATAAAGAGAACAATTTTATGCTGGAGCACGTTCAAGAAGCGGACGAGTCGCAGGTGTTGCACTGCAAATGGAGGAACCTTGTTGAGATAAAGACAACACTTAAATGAGGTCTAACATTAGAGTATAAAACTAACCAAGCATAACTTCTCACACCTTGAATCCACAATGCAATTGACCTGTAAAAACAATTAGCTCAATAGGGGTTAGTCGATCAAACATGGTTTTTCCATCAAATGCAAAAGCCTAAGAAACATGGTTTAAAGTGCATTTGCATAATTATATCAGCAAATCATCTTAACTGACTGGTTAAACCATGTGAAAACTTCTATAGGGTCTTCTCCCATCGACTGGACCCTCAGTGTGTTGTTTGGAGTCAAATGTCTGGCGTATTGGAGTATTGCGGCCATTCAATAAACTCCTCCTTTGTCAACAGATGTTTCAAGGCAATGAAGAAGCAGGAATCATGTGACAGGGGAAGAGTGTGGGAATGAGCTCGAAACGACGACTAAATGTGTGTTTTTTTGTGCGAAAGTCAATTCGTGCATTACACCAATCTACTGCAGATCTGTCACTATGTGCCAGTGAGCAGATGTTTGGCTTTTTAATGATGCAGCATCTGGGATTTCTTACAACAGCATATGATACAATAACACGACCATTATTTACACCAAACCCAAAATACTTTGCGAAACACACAGCATTACATGGAGTGTTTACATGTGTCTCTTTTAGGCATGTCACTAAAATTACCAAGCTGTAATTTACAAAATGAGTTATCCTAATTAGTTTTATTATATTAAAATAAATACTATAAGTGTGTGTGTGCGTGCTAAGAATAAAAATGTCAAGTGATAAAGAATTTTGAGGTAAGGTGCGCTGTTACAATTTTAGTTTGGCAGACAACACAATTGGTGAAAAAAAAAAAAAAAAAAACTTTTATATACTATACAAATAGAATTTATATACTATGTTAATACACTATATAAATGAAATTATTACAGTTGGGGTAAAAAGTTTACATAGACTTTGCAGTATCTGCAAAAATGTTAATTATTTTACCAAAATAAGAGGGATCATACAAAATGCTTTATTTTTTTTATTTAGTACTGATCTGTATTTTCACAAAAGATGTTTACATGTAGTCCACAAGAGAAAATAATAGTTGAATTTATAAAAATGACCATATTTTCCATATTTTGCCTAAATATATATATTTTTTCATTTAGTACTGCCCTTCAGAAGCCCCAGAAGAGAAAATAAGTTCAGTTTTCCCTGATCTTCACATTCAAAAAGTTTTCACCGCATTATCTTAATGCATAATCTTTCCTTCCGGAGCATCAGTGACCAAATACACAAAAGATGTTGGAAAACCAAAGAATTTGTGGGACCTGAAGGATGTTTCTGAAGAACAGCAGGTAGGTTTATTGTCCAGGACAAACAAGGGACTCATGAACAACTATCACCAAAAAAAAAAAAAAAAACTGTGGATCATCCAGATAACAACACAATAAACATGCATTTTGTATCACTCTTATTTGGTAAAATAATTAACATTTTGCAGATACTGCAAAGTGTATGTACAATTTTGACCACAACTGTAAATATTGAGTATATTTATTTATTTTTTTCTATAAAAATAACATTTATGTTATTATACATTTTGAAAGCTATCTAGAGACCACCCTAGCAACCACATTGCGACATGTTTAAATGCATTATGGCTGCACATTATGCATGGGTAAGCACCCCAAAAATAAAACCCTTTGTAAATCCTAATGCATGTTGACATTAAATAATTCTTGATTTGCAATGACTTGGTTTATCACTTCTAATGATTGCAATAATGAAGTTCAACTCAGGTATGGAGGGCTACATTAGATCATCCGCAAGGAGCGGGTTGGGAGCTAGATGAAAGCAGAACAAGGACACAAAGGGGCCTTCCAAATGTTCTCCACCACCAATAAGTCTAATGAAGATCTGGAACTGCCTGTAATCAAATGCACCTGAATCGTGCTGGTTCTAATTCCCTCTGAAGATCATATTAATATTAAAAGCCCTGTTATTAGAGAATGAGGTCCAAAGAATTCACCAGCTCTGCTTACATCACCTCCTCTCTGCCTGGGGTAAAACCAGAGTAAACAGTTTTTATTCTGCTCTGGCATACTAAATTGTCTTGAATCAGCCGTCTAGGAATTAAAACAGCTGGTTTAAAAACTAAAAACAAACATTTCCATGTGGATCAAGGAGATCCTGCAATATTGACTGTTTATGTACTGTAGTTACATCATAACTGGCATCTTGCCTAAAACAAAGGAAAAGAGGATGAATCAAGAAAAAAGATGTTGGAAAAGGTATCTGTTACTGATATAGTTTTGGTTTCATCCCAGGGTGTAGACAGTTATATGGGAAATCCCATTACCCATCTAAACATTAGGCTACAGGCCATAAGGATCTAGAGCTTTAGTTGTGATTGATTCCCCTTCATCTAACACATACAGCCCTCTTAAAGTGAAACAAAACCATTTTACAAAATCAAAGGCCATTCAGCATCTGTGCTCTATAGATGGACAATTTCACATAAAGATTCGGTCTAAATAGCCAAGTTTTCATCTACATTTGAATTTGAATTTTAAGAGAACATATTAAAATGCATGGGATGGAAATCAAATTTCCAAAATATGCATAAAATTCCACCTGAGGTGGATAAAAAATAATTTGATCAGAAGTTGTCTACATAAACTACAATGGAAACATGTGACTTTGCCTCAAATCATGCAACTGAATGGCTCAAACAACAGAGCTTGGTGCTAGCAATGCTAAGATCATGCGTTCAATTCCCAGGGAATGCATCAACTGAAAAACAAGAACAAAAAAACAAAAATACCTTGAATGCAGCGCAAGTCACTCTGGATAAAAGCATCTGCCAAAATGCATAAATGAAAATGTAATGAATAATACACTCGGAGAAGAAAAGAAAACATGTTGCTCTGGTCATTCTGCAATGTCAGAGCCAAAGCCTTTCATCAAAATGGCTGGCTGCTATTTTCACTCCCAGACATAAGACGATGGAATGGGATTAGAACGCTGCTTTATTAGCAAATTAATTTTGCGATATTCCAATATTTTTGGAACTTAATGGAAATTTGTAACTTGGGTGGAAACAGAGTGCCCTCTAAACTTTGGAAACACTCTAAGGTACAAAAGCTCAAATGTACTAATTAGGCACTAATATGTACATTTATGGTATTTACATGTACACATTAGGGGTAAATAAGATACAAAGATGTACTTTTTAGCTTTTATACTTTAGGGTACCACCCCAATGACAGCTTTGTACCTTTTTCCAGACAGAAGCTTTCAAAATGAGGTTTTGGGCAATATCAGTATGAACCTGTACCATTTCTTAACATAAATGTTGAAGTGTTCTTCTACGTATATTCTGATTTGTTTTGTAACGAAATGTGCTTCATAGTTTGTCGTCCCTTATCAATGCAAAGTCAACAGAAAATGCTTAGCCTAGGGTGATTTCAAACTTTTGGAGGGAACTGCAGCCACTGACCACACTAGACTTAAATAATGTAAACTCAAAGTTTTTGTGTATGCAATTCTTTGACAAAACAAGCTTCTCTTCTTTCGCGAAAGTCATCGGCTACAGTCAAGCCACAAGTGAGTGCTCCAAACACCATGTCCAATTTAAATTCTTTAGCGTTTTCATTGGGTTATCAAATTAAATCTGCTTTGAGCTGGTCCTGGGCATTGTAAAAGCTATGTGGGATTCTGGACAGGTAAAACAAACCAAGACCCTCGAAAAGTGAGATTAAAAGCAGGCCGGTCATGTGCATTTGGAGAAGAGGCAGATCTGAGGGGGCCTAGAGTCATGAAAGAGTAAAAGAGCCCCAGAGAGAAAGAGGTGGACGTGTGGGCCTTGAGCCAGCCGGTACTGATGGTTAACTAGTGAGGTAAGGAACTGTGTTAAACTCCTTCACCTGGAACAGCATCTGTAAACATCCAGCTGTGCAAATACATATGTGTTGAGTGCTCCAGGCTGGCTACCTTTCATGAGGGCATCAGCAACACAAACAAACAAATGCAAAGCTGTTTAAATGTAATGACTTCTGTGGTGTAATGAAATCAAGCATGGCAGGTTTCAATACTTTCCTTCCGCCCATTACCAGCAGAAAGACATCTATTAAATGTTGGATAGGATCTAATCTGTTTGTTTTGCTTTATTCTTTGCAGGTTCATATTTTAGTTGGTACACTGAGGGATTATAAAAGCTTATCTAAAGTAACTTGAAGGAAACTGTTTGCTGCTGGTCCTGCAGAACATGGTGACTCCAATTATCATCAAGATTGTCACATTTAAAAGGAAAAAAAAAAAAAAAAAAAAAATCACAACTCAAGGTTCAAAGATACGGATGGCCCATGTGCCAGAGTTTTGGGCCAGTTTAGGCACCAGTAATGTGTACTAAATAATACACACACAAAAATCTGTTATTTAGAAATGTAAATTATTTTTTATTTATTTATTTTTGCCACATTAATGCCCCCAGTTAGCAATAACTAGTTTATTAATAGTGCTAATTTAGCTTAGTTTCACACATAAAAATAGCAATACTAAAACTACAAATAAAAGTAAAAAAAATAAATAATTTAAAATAAACTAGAAAACACTGAAAATACTCAAATTAATCTACAACAGTATTAGGAGTAAAAATTGTCAAAAAAACAAAAAAAAAAACACTTAACTGAAAAGAAAAAGTGAAAATAAACTAGATATAAAAAGTAGTGTAAAACAATAATAGCCGATCTCTTAAGGCTCTGGGATGGAGTCTTGAGATGGTCCAAGAACAAAATAATAAAGAAAGGCTGGAAAAATCTGCAATAAACATAATAAGCTACACTGAGCTTTAAAAAGGTGTTTTGAGAAACCAGCTCTACCTTAAAAACCCCAAATGATCAATGTTCCATGGCAGAGAAACATGACATGTATTTTACCATAGTGAACTTCTTTCCAATGCATCGTGGCACATGTTTTGGCAAGTGAAGGTGTGTTTCCAACTCAACAATAAAAGCTAAGTGCTTTGAAACCCACAGTTAAGCGAAAGACTAACCTATGCTTGGCACCCACCTGGCACATGAACATCCTGCATGACATCAGAGGGCCTGGAGCCCTGTTAAATCATGTCCCAGCAGGGCTTTTTAACGCCAAGGTCAGTGCAGACCGCTGGGTAACACAAACAGGTGGGGATGAGGAATCCCTACCACAAACCGCAATGCCACAGAGGGTCAGCTTCCATGGCATCACCGTCACGCTACTTCAGAAAGGGCATATCGGGAGTGTTTGGCTCCTGAAGCTGGTTTGGGCTGGGAAAGCAGAAGGACCATCTCCCCAAGTGGACCAGACCCCACTGCAGTGGCAGGAACAGTTCCATTAGCTCAACACTGCGTGAGTCACAAAAACCTGAGGTGTTTGCAAAGACACGTCAATAGTGTGAGGTTGCCTTTTAAGAAGAACAAGGAAATTCTGAGAGAAAGGCATATGCAACTTGTTTCTTTGAAGGACTCTTTGATGGAGTTGGTCACTAACATGACTTTGAAGACTCTCATCAAATTTTCTCAAATTTTTTGCCAACATACTACTTGATGGAAGAACTGCATGATATCCCTTTTCCACTAAATTGCTGCTAAGCCAGTGTTTGACCAGGGAATTTGCAAATCTCTCTTAGAACTTGTTCTTTTCCACTGCACTTTAGAAACAAGAAATGACGTACCCTACCAGACTTCTGATAGACCATTGCTTTCAAAAGACATGCCTATGATAGGCTATGATGCTAAACACTGCAAATACACATAGTGAATACAAACCTCTGCCTTAGTAAATAAACCAGAGCACACACAAATACGAACAAGAGTGATTAAAAGCAGTTGCCTTACAGCGGATAAGAAATTGAGTTGTTACTACGCAGAAAGACTTCCGGGAGAATAAGCATTAAGTGTGTCTTCATTTTACTCTAAGGCAAAAGCAATTAGTCCCTTTCTGATTTATTTTATTTAAAAAGCGAATACAAAATTCAACCAGTTTCAAGCACCCGCACAACCCCTGCTGCCCATAAACAAACATATTTTACTGTAATCAAGAACATATTTTTGACATTAACAATTATTTAAGCATCTTTATGCCAGCTTAACATAAGGGTGGGAGGTTATTTATAAAACAAACAACATATAATTTTAGTGGAGTAAAAATTAAAGTGGCTGGAATAGGTGTGCAGAGCAACATAAATAGAAACTGTGTTTCTGTAAACTGAAAAGGATCAAATTTGGCCCATAGCTCTAACACCAGCGCCTGCACCCTGTCAATGGAAAAGGGATATGAATACGAATAACTAACTCGTCGACCACAAGTTTAGACAACATATACGTGACACTACTTTATATCCATAAATGAATAGAACGTTTAAAAAAAACATGGTAACACTTTATTTTGATAGTCCACTTTAGACATTCTACTAACATTAAGTAACTTTGCAACTACGTCAACTAGCAGTCATTAGAGTGTATTAGTAGATTATCTGCTTAATATCTTCTAACACTTTATTTTGATGGGTCCACAACATACAACATACTGACTATAAGAAACTTTGCAAGTATATGTCAACTTATTCTACTAACCCTAAACCTACCCTACTGAGAGTTAGTAGACATGTAGTTGCAAATTAATGAGAATTAGTTGACATGTAGTTGCCATGTAGTTACAAAGTTACTTATAGTTAGTAGAATGTCTAAAGTGGACTATCGAAATAAAGTGTAACCAAAAACATTCTATATAGCATCAAAATGTATAAGAAATGTTAATAATAATAATAACCCCCAACACTTTACGGCCATTCTGGATGTTTGGATCTCTATGGACTGTGGGAAATATTTTTAAAGGCCAAAAGATTTAATTTGCATTTGTGGCATCCATCCAGAGAAATACACAATTAAAGGGTCAGTATGCACTGCAAATCATTTAAAACAAACAAGCAAAAAAATAAAAGCTTTCATGTTGCATGCATTCTCTCCGTTGCCCTCTTCTGGTCGTGCATGACAAGGTGAATAATGATCACCCTGTTCCTAAAGTCTGCTCCTGTATAGATACATACATCTACTTCCCAAACAGCAGCATGAAGAAAGGCCATGATGGAAAAAGTAGAAGAATAAACGGCACCATTCCAACTGTGAGGATGAAGATAGATGAAGATGATGTCATACATGAAAGATGAAGATTAAGGTGGATTTAGAGGTCTGGAGAACATTCTAGACTCTTATCAACAGGCAACTCTTCTCAAAACTCAAAGGCAGGCAGAAAGTACAAACACTACGCTGATCAATCCCTGGCAGCCCAATTAATTCTGACAGAAGGATTAAAGGAGGGTGACTCCCAGGTCATGTGATCACCGGTGGTATACACCCGAAAAGTGAGACCCAAACATTTACTTTCCTGTGGTCCTGGGGTCAGGCCCTTTGATCCCACACAACATGGGCAAGAAGCAAGGAGCAGATGCAAGAACAGAGCTGACTGACTCCTGAGGCGACCAGTTGGAGACACTGCATACACTACCATTCAAAACTCTGGTTTCGGTAATATTTTTCTTTCTTTTCTTTATTTAAAATTTTTTTTTAAATTTTAAAAAAATAAGACTGAAGACGGGAGTAATGGCTGCTGAATAACAGGAATAAATTAAAAACATTTTAAACCATATTCAAATAGAAAACATGTTAAACAAATTAAATGGTAAAAATATTTCACAATATTACTGTTTTTACTGCATTTTTGATCAAATAAATGCAACCTTGGTGAGCATAAGAGACTTCTTTCAAAAACATTTATAAATCCTACCATGCTCAACTTTTGAATGGTACTACATGTCAGAAACACAGTATTACTATACAGAATTACTATATGTCAGGCAGTATCCAGTGGTAGGAAGGAAAATTTATTTCAGATTTTATAAAAAACCTCTTCAAGTAGGTGAATTTCACAATTAAACTACTTTAGATGTTTTAGCGCTTGTAATGAAAATGTCAAAGCATATACATACGATTTCAAATGTTAACTGCATTTTGCACTCATTTTCTCATTTTTAAGATGATTTTATGGTATCCTGGGCTGGGAAAACAGATTTTGTGTATTTTCTTATAGGTCACTCAAATATTAGTAATTAAATTTGAAATAATTTGAAATCTCGTTACAAGACATTCAACTGATACTGAGTCAACACAGGAGAGCGAAATATCATCTGAGTGAACTTTCCTGCTAAAAACCTGTTTTCTTGAGCAGCCACAGATAATGGTCCCAGTGTTGTCAATGGCAGAGAGCCAAATATCTTGTTGCTTTACAGAGCGAAGAAAGAAACACTGCACGGTTACTCAACCATGTGTTACCCAAGTTAAGTGGTACAAATTGTTTATTAACAAGTATTAAGTCATAATACGATCCAACGAGATGAGGGACACATGTGTTGCTTTAGATATCTGGGCTAGATACTGTCCATCATACATGATTTACACAAAACTAGAAGCAAAAGTTTAACAATCATGAAGAGAAACTGATTACAGATCACAGCCTAATAATGGTCCCAAAGCTGAGACAAGGCAACATAAATTCCATTGTGCACCTAAAAGTTCTACGGAATGAATAAAAGTAAAATGTTCATCTTTGACAGGCCATATACACTGTGTGCTCTATACTGTAGCTCACACATTCTGAAGTCTCTAAGTAACTTTGAGTTCATGGGGTCAATGCTGGTGAAGAAATAAAGGGTTGTGATGGGGAACTCCCGTCATCCATGTTATCCACGTGTGCTCTTTAACAGTTTCTGTAAAAACAAAGTGAAGAAACACAAAAAGTTTTAGAGCAGAGGGCAGCACCATTGACACACAAAGGGATAATCACTAGAATGCGAGCAATAGCCAGAGTTTATTTATTTCATTTTTGTTTTTTAAGGACCCTTGCACCTGCAAAGTTAATTTACAGTAGCTACAGGGAGGGAAAAATATATTTGATCCCCTGCTGATTTTGTATGTTTGCCTACTGACAAAGAACTGATCAATCTATAATTTTAATGGTAGGTAGGTAATTTTAATAGGTAATGCTTCTGTGGACATGTGTCTTTTATACAGGTAAGGAGCTGAGATTAGGAGCACTCTCTTAAAGGGAGTGATCCTAATCTCAGCTTGTTACCTGTAGAAAAGACACCTGTCCACAGAAGCAAATCAATCAATCAGATTCCAAACTCTCCACCATGACCAAGACCAAAGAGCTGTCCAGGGATGTCAGGGACAAGATTGTAGACCTACACAAGGCTGGAATGGGCTACAAGACCATCGCCAAGCAGCTTGGTGAGAAGGTGACAACAGTTGGTGCAATTATTCGCAAATGGAAGAAACACAATATAACTGTCAGTCTCCTTTGGTCTGGGGCTCCATGCAAGATCTCACCTCGTGGAGTTTCAATGATCATGAGAACGGTGAGGAATCAGCCCAGAACTACACGGAAGGATCTTGTCAATGATCTCAAGGCAGCTGGGACCATAGTCACCAAGAAAACATTTGGTAACACACTACGCAGTGAAGGACTGAAATCCTGCAGCGCCCGCAAGGTCCCCCTGCTCAAGAAAGCACATGTACAGCCCGTCTGAAGTTTGCCAATGAACATCTGAATGATTCAGAGGAGACCTGGGTGAAAGTCTTGTGGTCAGATGAGACCAAAATCGAGCTCTTTGGCATCAATTCAACTCGCCATGTTTGGAGGAGGAGGAATGCTGCCTATGACCTCAAGAACACCATCCCCACCGTCAAACATGGAGGTGGAAACATTATGCAGAGGTGTTTTTCTGCTAAGGGGACAGGACAACTGCACCGCATCAAAGAGACTATGGACGGGGCCATGTACCGTCAGGGCCAGGGCATTGAAGCCAGCCAGGGCATTGAAAATGGGTCGTGGATGGGTATTCCAGCAGCATGACAATGACCCAAAACACACGGCCAAGGCAACAAAGGAGTGGCTCAAGAAGAAGCACATTAAGGTCCTGGAGTGGCCTAGCTAGTCTCCAGACCTTAATCCTATAGAAAATCTGTGGAGGGAGCTGAAGGTTCGAGTTGCCAAACGTCAGCCTCCAAACCTTAATGACTTGGAGAGTATCTGCAAAGAGGTGTGGGACAAAATCCCTTCTGAGATGTGTGCAAACCTGGTGGCCAACTACAAGAAACGTCTGACCTCTGTGATTGCCAACAAGGGTTTTGCCACCAAGTACTAAGTCATGTTTTGTGAAGGGGTCAAATACTTATTTCACTCATTAAGACGCAAATCAACTTATAACTTTTTTGAAATGCATTTTTCTGGATTTTTTTTGTTGTTATTCTGTCTGTCACTGTTCAAATAAACCTACCATTAAAATTATAGACTGATCATTTCTTTGTCAGTGGGCAAACATACAAAATCAGCAGGGGATCAAATAATTTTTTTTACCTCACTGTACATACATACATACATACAAATTATTAATATATAATACAGCCTATATTGTTTGGAAACACCCAGTTTTTCTGTTACACCCCTGTTTTTTTTTCTTCTTCTCAGATTCCCACTTTCCATGGCAGAGCTCTACATTACACACCTGTTTTCAGAGGCGGCCATGCTGAACCAGTCTGCGCCTGAACTCTGTAAAGCATGTAATTCCTAACATGTTTAGTTGTGACAGGCCATCATGATTTCGCTCTTGATTTGGAACAAGCAGAGCATATTTCATGCCCCTGCTGCTCAAGTGCATCTGTACAAGGAGCACTCTGCACACAATTACATCTTAATCAAATAAGCTGCCTGCCCTCGTGAAAATAAACGCAGCGCGAAGACTCAAAATTGGCCGGATCTCTGTTCAGTGTTATTGTGACTCATTTGATGCGGTGCCCCATTCAAATCTATAGTGCTGGAGAAAATATCCATCAAAGGAGTGGTTGCAAGATGATGTAGCCGGATTCCGGCTACAATACAAGTGTGCTCATTTGCTGCCTTAATTCCTTTTTCAGGTCATGCAGAGCCTGAGCCTCAAAACAATAGATGAAAAATAAATAAAAATTACAGGAGATTCAGCTGGGCCTAATCTAAAGTAAAACACTATATCTAAACTAAATCTAACAGCAATCAACACTGCAACTCTGCCAAAGCATGGATTGCATTTATGATTAAACTTCAGACACATGCTTTCATTCCTGAATATTTAGTCTGTTAAAAAGAAAATGCCTTCCCAAGGATTCGCTCACCAAGATGTCTTGGTCATTTTTTCCCCCCAGAATTTGGGGTGAACTGTTCAAATTTGTGTCAATGGAAAAAAATACTAAAATTAGGCCTCCATTCTTTAAGAAAAATATAATTTCTTTTTTTGACCTAGACATGATTGGGTGACTGGGAGTGTGTTTTTGTACTGTTTTATTCTGATTTGTTTAAAAAAAAATTCCATGCACTCCAGTATGGTGTTTAAAGTCATATTAGAATCTATCATAATCAGCACAGGGAGCACACAGCTGCCAATTTCTTTCCATTTGTGTGTGTTGATATGAACTCATCCAGTCTCACTCTAAGAAACAGGCTGCACTGCTAACAGACTGGACCTGCAGATAAGCTGCCATTTACCTAATGTAGCTCTTGGCAGTCCACTAATGAACAAATTGATTGCTGTAACACATACTGTTGAGAAGATCAATAGGGCGGCCACGGGTGACATCTGCTAACAATGCAGCCTGACCAAATTAATATGCATTGGAAACCTAACCCAATCTCAGGTACCCACTGTGCTTGTTAGAGAACATCACTGCCTCAACACATTGTTGGACCTCAGGCTAAAATAAATCAATTGAAGTATAAAGAAGGGAAGTTGGAAGTACATTTTGTCTGATAGTTCAATGGTGCACAGACCAGAGATAAAAAGAAGTCACTTTCTAACCTACGAAATAATAAACAACTAAATGGTTGAATGAGAGACCTACATTCACAGAACAAAAGTTCAAGAACAAAGAAAAAAGCAGCATATTTTGTCCATAGGATCATCTTCACTAGATTTAGGGAAAATAAAGATATACGGTATGTGCATTTAAAGACAACTTTAACACTCATACCTTGTAATATATTTAACAATGAACAAAAATGATAATAAATACTTCAAAAGTGCTTATAAAAATAAATGATATAGTAATAATAATTCATATAAATTAAATTCATATAATGATTGTATTATTATAATAATGTATTAAATAAAATGTTATAAATATACTATATCAATTTATAATAAATAACCATTTTTGCAGAGCAAAAATAAAATGTCAATATTTTCAGCTACTCGACATTGTGGCATATTGCTTGAAAGTTTTAGTGTCTACATAGCTACATTGAACTAATGCAGTTTAGAGGCCTCTTAAATAGCTTAATTATTATGGTGGTGTTGGATACCTTTGCAACAGCTCTGACGTGGTGAACTTTGATGGTTGCTGATTTCTCCTCAAAGGCCTTCACCCTGGACTCCTCCGCTAGACGATGCAGGACAACCAGGAGGTTGAGCTGGGCCTGTGGACACAAGAGAAAAAACAATTAGTTCAATTAATTATTCAATTTGTTAATTAAACAGGATGTATTAGGCAAGGCAAGTTGTTTGCAGAATTTATAGACTGTAAATTATTGCACAAATTTCTTTGGTTTATTACTCAAGATAAACATGCAAAGGCAGAAAACATATTAGTTTCCTTTAACCAAAAAGCATAGTAAAACTAAGCCAGAGCTAAAAAGAACCACAATGCTGAAGTGATGGACAGCCATGTAATCATTTCAAGAGGCTCTTAGTGACTTGGCGCACAAAATGCCAAACGCTTGGAGTCAAGAGGACTATCCAATGTTTTGAGCGACTCAAGTGAATATCATCCGCCAGGTGTAGCATACAGAGCTCACCCTATACCTGTGCACGGATCAACACATAAGTACCGTCGTAAAGGAGGATTATGTTACAGGAACTGATAGGCAGATCCAGGAGAAGGGGGTGTCAGAGAAAGACAAATCTTCCAGCCCTCCCCAAAGACATGGATTCTTTTGCAACCTTGTCGGATTAGACCAGGAAATTGTTTCATTTTCAGCACTTCATCTGTCTTGGCGCATTTTGTCACGAGATCTGGAGGTCTGCACTCTGGGATGGATTTCACATCAGCCTTGAGCTCAAATTAAGTTAACTCATCACCACTCGTGCTGGAACATGTGCTAACATGACAACGTTGTATATAACATACTCTACAACAATATGAACCAAAGAAATAAACACAGAGAAAGTGCAATGTACAGGTGTGTCTTCCTGGTGCAGTTCATAATGCAAATATGAAGTCATTCTATTATCTGAGGGTATTTCCTTCATCATTTAAACAATTTAGGTGATTCTAAATTGCCATAGCCATGTGTATGAATAATCATTATATGCATAATGAGATGCTTTTGAGGGTGCATCAGAATTTGCCGTTACTTTCTCCCATGTCTCTGTAACATTCAGTTTAACTGTATATTTTTTTTTTCATGACAACATAACATCTTCAAATAAGCCAGTAACTATTTTCTTTTTATGACAACCGATGAATAGCTGATATTATAAATCTTTACTACTTTATTTATAAAAAATAAATAATAAAAACAAATGAACAGTTTCTATATAAATATCAATTTAAATATCACAACCTGTTACATGTCATATTTAACAATATGTTAAACTATAACCCTTTCTAAATATTAAAACAATTAACCACACTGTGAACAATAAATATCCAGGACCTGCGAACATACATACATACATACATGCATAAAAATGTTTTTGATTCTTACTAACAGTCTGACCCTTCAAATTCACCCTCAGACAGTTTTTGGTGATGTACCTTTAAGACTTAGGCTTTAACATCAAATACTTCATATTGATTATTTCTGGCCTGTTTTTACAGCTTAGTTTTCATAAACTGACTGAGGAAGGAGATTTGTGTTGTGAACATATTCTTAATATTTCTAATAACAAAATGTGAAACTTATTTCCTGCACTTTCACCTCCACTGAGTACTGCTACAAGTTGTTATATAAAGAAAGTTCTGTATATTATCCCCTGCACTTTCTCTCTGTCTCAAAAACACACATACACAAATGAAACAATTGACCACATCCGCTGAACCACATCCAGCTAGTTTTCCTAATGATTTCAGCTGAAAAAAGGCAGTGCTCCTTGTGCATCTACACAATGCCATTTGGATGTAATTTAAATCTATTAATACCTCATTTTCATAATTGTGGGTCATCTCTAGGGCGTCTGAATACTTCTCCAACAGCTGGTCTTGAGAGTGTTTTCGAGAAGGAAACTGAGAAGCCCATGCAGGCTTCCCCTGTGCCAGAGGCTTTGCCAAAACATAACGACCGGGCTGAACTGATTACAGCGGAGGCTGTCTCTGCTGCCTCGCTCAGACACGGAAAGCACACGGAATCCTCACCGAGGGCAGAGGAGTGCAGAGAAAACCAGTCAGCATTAGGAACATTAAAGAGACTCAGAGTGCGCAGTGCAGTGCCTGTTGTCTGTCCAAATGTCATCTTGGTCTTGTAACAAAAAAAGTGTAAAGATGAATCTGGGTTTAGATTACCTGAAGGAAATCCCTTTGCTTAGACTGCAGAAAATAAAAGTGTGAGTTTAAGTGTAAGTTTCAAGGCTAGTTCACACTGCACCATTAAACACCAGATGAGTTAACAACACTAATACAACAAAACCAACAGGCAATGCTGTTTTTTTGGCCTTCCTGTAGCTCAAACAGTAGAGCATAGCACTAGAAACTCCTTATGTTCAATTCCCAGGCAATTTAACCAACCAACAAAAAACAAAACAAAAAAAAGCACCATCTTTGAACTGTAAAGTAAGTTATAAGAGATAAAATTCTCGATAATTAATAATAAAAAAAGCTACATTAAAAAGATCTATTTAAAAATTATATACTATTTTGTCTAAACAATATCAAAAATCACTTTAATTTTGGGCGTCACAGCATTATAAATGACTGAATAAAAAAAAAAAAAATCTTCATTTTGACATTTGCTGAAAATTATAAAGTGAGCATTAGATGCCAATGTAATATGAAAATATAAAGAATGAGCATGCACAATTTAATATCCAATATTGACAAATTAAAAATAATAATATATCAGCCAATAATAATAGGTACTGATTGTGCATCCCTAATAGATAATTGATATATGATTATATATATATATATATATATATATATATAACAGAAATGTCAAACACAATTCAATATGCAAATTAATGCAAGAAAGAAGACCAACAGCAAATCCTGGGGAACATTCTACCAACATAAATCAATTCGAACAATGCAAGATTTTCAAATTTCTTAAAAAGCACAAATTCAAAACATTCACCTCACCAGACTCAACAGACCAGGATTTGCATTTATCAACTCTTAAATAATCAATCTTGCACAATCTGCAACCACCAATTTCAGGTTCAGGAACCCATCATCCAATTACAGTACACTTCTAATGACCTGGTGTGAAAATGCCAGGAGCTGTTGGCCTGGGCCTCCAAAACAGGCCGTTGATTTTCCACACTTTCCCAGAGATTCTTAACACCAGGGAGGAAACGTTGCTGTCGGGGGGCAAGAGTGGGTCTACAGTTTGGGGGAGATCTGTAAAAAGAAAACAGACACTTTTCCATAGCTTCCTTGCAGGATCCAGCTGATTATTTTCGTGTTCAATCAACCATCAAATGCAGTATAGGCTATCTCAGTTCAGCAGGGGGAACAAAGCACTGTCTTAAGCCACTGCTCCACCCGGCGGGACGCACTTATAAACAGGAGAGATGAAATAGTATGACTGGGATAATCTCACAAGCTGTTTCAGTGCTTATATCTGATCTGATGCAGGAGACAGGAAACATGAATTAAGCACTTTTGAGAGAGCACAGAATAGGTAAGTAAAAGTCATCACGGAGAAATCTGGATCAAAAGTTTCTGAGGAAATTGAACGTATTCCTGTTACTGTTTTACAGTTCAAAATCAGTGTTCTGGGTGTAAACACCTCTGTTTCTCATTTGCCATTTTGACATCTACTCTACCAGTCTATTTATGCTAATTTCAATCTGTTCCTCATGAACACACAAAGCTATCAAAAGGCTTCAGAAGACTTAAAGAATTTGAATTTTCTAAAGATTTAGAAGGATTCAAAGTTCATACATTGAATGATCCGTAGTCAAAGAGCAGGTTCATAAGAATAATTTGTTTGTGAATCAGACTACACTGGTCATGCTACATGTTTGCTTTTGAATGAAGCAAAAAAAAACTTAATGGAAATATTGTGCGTGTGTGTATTGGTATATATGGTTTATGAGGACACAAATGTGTATAATAACATGGGTACTACAACGTAAACATGGTTTATGAGGACACTTCCTGTGTCCCTGTAAAACAAAAGGTTTAAAAAAACATACAAAACGGTGTTTTATGAAATTCAAAAATTGCCAGTAGTTTCCTGTAAGGGGTAGGTTTAGGTGTTGGGTTGGTGTAGGGCAATAGCACATATAGTTTGTACAGTATAAAAACCATTACGCTTATGGAGAGTCCCCGTAAACTACAAATGCCAGACACTGTGTGTGTGTGTGTTTATCTTATCACATCCAATTCAGAATGCAATCGCATTTTTTTCTCTGAACCTATAGAAAACCAGTGCTGGAAATACTTGTAATTGTAGGTCTACAATCAGAGAAATAATGGTTTCATCTGAAAGCCAAAGCACAATCATAGCTTGACCAATTAAAAGCAGACTCATTCATGATGTGATGCATAAGGCAAAGTGTGAAGGGCCTTATTAGGAATTTTGTCATTAAAAGCACAGGAAACCAGATCAAACCGGTACATATTCATAGGACGGTAAAAAAAAGAGCCTTTCTTTCATTTTTTCCTGCATTTTCCTTTTAATTTAATGGCTGGATTAGACCCCTGTAAAGCAGAGCACCTTTCAGGCGGCTTTTACATCCCCACCTCCAGTCTCTATAAAGAAAGACCAGCTGCAATGGACCTTTAATTAGGACCCTGTTAGCACACGGACATCCTACACACACACAGAGCATAATCAACTATGTACAGTGCCCCTCAACTTAAAAACAACGGATAAGCAATTCCCTAATTCCCATGGAAAACACTAGGCAAACTTGCCGAAAGGCAAACCTCAATCAACCTAAACCACTGAACTCCCCTTTTGAAAACTGAAGTTCCTTTTAATCAACTTAAGCTATGAAGTGGTCAGCATCAAGCAATCAAAAAGGCAGCATGCAACACTACCATACATCTATTGCATGCATGTAACAACATTTACAGTGGCCACTTCACGTGATAATGCATAACACAAATTGGTTTCATCAGTGCCGCTCGGATATAAAATGTTAAACAAATGTAAACACATCTGCTAAGTTAAAGTGCCAAGTTCCTTAAAATAAAATTGACTTCAAAAAAGTCACAATATGGTGTTTGATTTTAATGGCTTTTCCTCCCAGTTGTGGTTTCCTGATCCTAGAATTAGGTCTTTTCCTAAGTGACAAGATGGGCAAGAACGTTACACTGGTAGCAAACAAATCATTACTGTTGGAGCCATAGTCTTGCAGTTATTGAAAATGCTCTACATGTGTTTCTAATAGAGACAATGTGAGTTAGAATATAGCTTATATAGTCATCATGTCCCAGTCCAGTTTCACATAATAATAATATGAATAACCAAAAAAAAAAAACTTTTAGAAACAAGTCAGAAATAAATAACTTGTAGCTTATTGTAAATATAGTAAATTCTTAAAGAGAAGAGTGGCTGGTGGGAGATAGCAGTGCTTCTTGTTTTTTGTATAATAATGCAATAAAATGCATCAGACATTAACATTAAACATTTCAAATCACCTCCATATGAAAACTGCTTTTGGAAACAACTTTCTTCTTTGGGAAACAACATCATAAGCTTCCTCATAATGAGGTCTGTAAAACGACATGAAAGGAGCCAGTAATGTCCCACTAATTCAGCTCATTTGCATTAGCTGTATTCCTTTCTCTAAACAAACTGGCTCACCCATGCTTTAAGCTATATAAAAGTGTTTGTTCCAAATCAAAAGACCCTACCAACTAATGTGGTATAGTCCTGTAAAGTCTACTACTAATAGCGCTATACCTTTCCATAAGTAATTGTAACCATGCAATATAATATAATATAATATAAAATGCAATATAATATTTGCAGATTCCTTGTTACATGTGAAATTGGTTGTGTGTCACATTTTTTAATGTTTTGTACTTTATAAGGGTGTAACAACGAATAGCTAGAAGTATTGTAACTGTGGTTAAAATAAGGCATTAATGCACTAAAATACTTTTATTAAGTACTTAAGTACTGAGGAGAGTCCTAAAAATATGCAATCATACTGCATTATGTTCACATAGGGTCTTAATAACTGCTTTGTATTGCATTGTGCTACAAAACATTATATATATATAAATATATATATATATTCCTTCAAAATAACAGAACATTCAAAGGAAAACTATTTTTCTTTAAGTGAATAACACATTATTGCAATTTTCTTTCAAATCTGACCTTTCACATCGGTTGAGACGCGTGCATTGTAATACAGTAACGTTATACGGATGTTTTTAATCTTTTAAAGTTCACAAGACAAGAACAAAAACTATTTCCTCACTGTCCGTGATGACAACTTATAGATGTGTCAAAACTTACTGATCTCCCTGCCTAGACATCATTGCTGTGCTTCATATAGGCGCTTCCGAGCTTCCTAAGATGTCCACAGTGCTGACTAAGTAGGCAGCTTACTAGATTTTGAGACACAGACCTAACGTTACGTTACACAACAACGAACATCCATCTCTACCCCAGTAAGTTAAACATGATGTAAGTTAGCCTAGAGATGAAACAGATACACAGTTACACAACAACTGCATAACAGTAACGTACACATGTCATTTGACAGCTAAATTAAATCTGAAATCATAATTCCATGTGAATATGACGCCCGTTTGTGGTGGAAACTATTGTGGTTCATTTTCATTCACTCACCATCAAGTCTGCGTTTTTTCCTATCCGTATATTAGTGTTCTTCTTCATATGGAGCTTTAGGGCTGCTCTCGGTGCTTTCTTCGACATGTTTTGGTTCTTTGAAGGAGTTAGTTTACCGTTTTGAAAATCGAAAATAATGCTCGCGACTGTTTGTTTTTCCTTGTATTCAAAATACCGCGCGCTTCACTACCGGCCCCTGATGATGACGTGTAAAGAGCTCAATGGCTGCTCTCACGAGCACGTGATTTGTGCGTATTTACGTCGATCTGTGGGTGAACTTGTGTGGATCGCTTGAAAGGTATGAATCTTTATATTTCTTTGTAAGTTTAGAATGCAATCCAGGGTTTTACATAAGAAATAATAGTCAGACACTTTTTATTTGATTAATCTGGTTCTGTTTTGGCTTAATGATTTTACACAAGTGAAAAAGTCTTGTTTAAACTTTTTTTTGTTTTTGTTTTTTTTGTTAAAGATACAAAAGTTTAATGTCGTCCGTGTGTATTATAGCTATTTAATGTTATTACAGCTATTTTTTATTTAATTATGGCTATTTTTTATTTATGAACTTTTATTACTCAAATAATTACAAATCACTTTATTGTTTGAAATAGACAATATTGCTATAGCTTGAAAAAAATGCCAGTAATGGTATTTAAAAACAATACCAACAATACATACCAAGAAATGAACAATATAAAACACAATACAATAAAGTAGAATAAAATAAACATTCAACAAGGCATACAAATGCATTTGTAGATCAGACTTTCCTTCTTTTTCAGGTGTATTACTTTCTGTGAGTTTTTGTCCCCTGAGCTCAAAGAATGTAAAACAGCTGCAAAGCATTTGTTGAATTAAAAATAAATTAATATATAAGATGGAGCTGAACTGTTGCCAGAACTTTGAGTCCATTTTAATGGCACATGTTTTATGGTTTCTATTAATTGCTCTGGGCTTTGGCATTTGGCTGAGTTTAAAATGAAAGAGAATAGCTCCCGGCTTTATTCATCTTATTCACTAATAAAACGTTTCAGCTTGACCCACTCATTTTTCTCCATCCTCACTACAGTTTTTTTAATACACATGTAAAAGCATGGCCATGACATTACTCACCTTTAATGGAGCAAAAACATGTTTTCGACACATATTTACATAGCTGATTAATTTATCTGTGCTTAAGATCTTTCTTAACTGATCAATTGTGATGCAAAACAACCGACCTGTTAAGAAACAATGCAGCTGCAGTAATTGAAAACTTATTTTTAAGTGTTTATCGCATGTATATATATTTTAAATTTTACTCTAACCTCAGAATGCTACTAAAACAATAATTTGTAAGCGTGGGAGTTTCCTACAGAATAACAAGGAATTGAGTAACACTTCAAAGGACTGATTAGTGGTAGTTCTTGTTCTGGTATTTCATGTGGGTTTCATTTACAGATTGCTGGAATCTTTTGGATCAAGACATTTTAACAAATACACAATCAGATAGTTTTAGCTGCAGGGATCTTGTAATTACATGGATAAGTGCATAATTTCACCCAGAACTCGCAAATCACAAATATCTAACTGAATACTTGCCATATTTTAATGAGAATTAAAAATAAAAAAACATTTGAAACTATTATCAGTATGTACATGAATATTAGCATTGGTTCGCACTGGCTAGAGACCCGTCAAGCTCAAAACTATTGTTTCAGAAGGAGGAAAATATATACCACACATAAACATTTCATTTTTCGGTTTTATTACTATTACAAAGAATTATGCTTATCTTTAGACTTAAAAGGAGAGTTCACCCCAAAATGAAATTTTTTCATCATTTACTCACCCTCATGTTGTTCCAAACCTGTATGAGTTTCTTTCAGCTGTTAAACACAAAAGAAGATATTTTGAAGAATGTGGGTAAGCAAACAGTTGATAGTATCCACTGACTTTCATAGTATGGAAAAAAAATTTTTTTTGAGTGAACTATCCCTTTAAAGGAAGATATTTTGAAGAAAGTTTGTAACCAGGCTGTTTTGGGGCACCATTGACTTCCATAGTAGGGGAAAAAAATGCTATGGAAGTCAATGGTGCCCCAGATTGCTCTTTTTCCCACATTCTTCAGAATATCTTCCTTTGTGTTCAGCAGAACAAAGACAGGTTTGGAACTACTTGAGGGTGAGTAAATGATGACAGAATTTTCATTTTTGGGTGAACTATCCCTTTAAGCATCTCATCAGCATTCTACAACATATTTTTCCACTTCCTGTTTTGATGGAATCTTGAAGTCTCCGGCAAAGCTTCATACATCATTTACTCGAGAGCACTGCCATCGCAGCCATTGAAAATAAAGCTTTATCACACTCATCTTCACACACAGCTGCTAACACCACCATTTCCATATCTTACTCCACCAGGCCTAACCATCCCATTTCCTACATTCATCTTGTGAAGCTGAGTCTCATTCACAGAAAGTAGCCCAGTTATGGAGGTGATGAGTTCTCTTTCAGTTTCCTCCTCCACACTGCAGCCTTTGTAAAGTAAGAGTATGGACCAGACACATGTTTCAATGGCTGACAGACATAATGCTACACAAACGCAGACTGTCACCGGTGAAATACTTCAGTTTTAGATGTGTTCTGTACTCAGTCCAAACCACTTAAGAAGCCACAGATTTATAATATTATGTGGATATCACCATTGTGGTAAATCAAGCAAAGAGGACAGACAGATCAAGAGGTCTAAGAAGGGGTCGTATACTAGGACGAGTGAATTACCTTGTCCAAATGTGCATCCAATTCATTAACTCCTCAGTCAGTGATGGTAACTCGCTGACAATGAAATGCAACCTAAGAAGGTTCATCTGTATTGCACTCTGTTAAGTATCTACATTAAACAAATGCAGAAGGTCAACAGAACAAGTAATGGAGGTCATTAAATTGTTTTATCATAGCTGATAAATGTAGCAACCAGGTGCTCAAAAAAGTCCTACTGAATCCAATGTTTGAAGTTTTGCCACAATGGCTACAGATGGGGTAATTTAAACCAGAGCAAATGGATTATAAATCTTCAGAGAACCTTTAAGTACATTGTTGCAAGACTTTGATAAAGAACAAGCTTTTTGAAACAGGTGGTCTACAGATATTACTTTAAGATAACATATGATTCTGTATAGATACTATTCTAATAATGCATATAAACACCCTAATATCTACCATTCAAAGCTTTTCCATTAAATCAGAACAAGAAAATTTCCAATTTTAAAAGAATAATGCATGAACATTTTTCAAACATAGTAACTAATGGTGCAATGAGGTGTTTGATCAAATCTGATTTGGCTGAAATAACTAATAATCCAGACTGCAACCAACTATCTTGGTGTAGAGGCTCCAAAATACATTTTCATGGACAAACAGTGGAAAACAAAGAGTTGGGACCTCCAACACTGACTTGCAATTTAAAACAGGTGAACAAATGCTGCAGTACGTCACACACGTTTGCAGGAGAAACGTGTTAAGGGTTTTCTCAGCTTCTGCTGAATGTCATAACACCTTGGAAAATATGCTTCACATATGGATTTCTGTACAGGTGCAAAGTAAGCATTGCAATATGTCCTCACTATGCCCAAAATGTATGTCAAACATTTGAATTTGCATTTCAATAAATATTTAATTGTAAATATTTAATATTTATTCATTTGGCAGACACTTTTACCCAAAGCAACTTACAGTACATTCAAGCTATACATTTGATCAGTATGATGTGGAAACCTGTTTCCGTCACAGAAAAAAAACAAAAAACAAAACAATAATAAATCATACAATTTGGGCTTTTTGTTGTTGTTGGAATTCTGATCAAAAAAATAATTGTAAGATATAAAATCTACTAACACTTAAAAATAGTTGTATTGAAAATATTTGAAATATAACTTTTGTGTCTGCTTGTCCTGTAAGATGAAAGGAACATCGTCCTCCAGCTTCTTCAGGGAAGATGATGGGATTAATAACCTTGACCACATGGTTGTAGGCAACTGAAACTCATTCCATATGATTAAAGAAAATCACATGTTGGCACGTTTATATGGCTCTGGTGGAGATAACTCTGAAGATGCTACCATGGAAAATCTTAGTATTGGCTCATACATTTCCTGCAGCATCATGGGAGTCTTTGATTCCTGGCTGTATTAGATCATGTGCGTATGTCTTTTGGACAGGAACTGCATTTATGGCAGTTTTCTCCACAGGAGGTCTGTGAAGGTATTTCCAGATCCATTTTGCAAAGATGATCAGTCAGTCATGGATCCATGAACACTGGATTTCTGAGAGTAAAATTTGAATATAATATAATACAATTCTGGATATAAATTCTGGGAGAAATGCATTTAATCAGATTCATAATCTGCTTGGAAAACATGTTCTGCAACACAAATGAATATATATATATATAGACCATGGTGTTCATTCAGCATGAGTCTCATCACTGCAGAAGAAAAAAAATTCAAAAGAGGGAGTTTCATAACTCTGACAGAAACATCTTTCTTGCTGGCTTCCTGTCTGTCTTTAAATTATGAACCTGCCGGTAAAGTATTTCCACACATCAGCATTGTACATCTGATTGTAACGTTGTTGGGTGTGTATTAAATATATGCTTTCAACAATTTGAAGGTAACAGCATGGGAGTAAAAAGAGTAATCATTTCATTGGTATTTTTAGCATATCACCTGAGCAGTAAATGCCACAGCTGCAGGATAATGTCATGACGAAACTGATTAGCTGCTTTGATACATATACTGTAACGCTTTATACTTCCTGCCTTGTCTATGTCCGTCTCCTACATCTCTTTTATGCCATTAAAATCACTAAATGGCCTAATTGCATGCTCAGTTCATCAAGTCTGTGCTTATTTAAACGGCACTGTCATGTCTCTGATCCGAGGAGTTCACGAGAGCAGTGTCTGAGAGGCCTTTTGAAATGTAATCACTTGTGGAAATGAGATTTTGAGAGTGAGTCTAAGCAAAAGCGGAAATAGTAAAGGGGGTGTTTGCATTCCCACTTTATGTTTATATCCACTGTGGTATGGTGCCTGATGGCGGGCCCGACTGAAGCCGTGTGAACGGGACACACTGGAGCTCTCTGCATTTACCGTGACAAATAACAACAAGATTATGGATTAAACAGGGCAGTAAACTGATTCTGACTGAAGAAAAACAAAGAGACTTTTGGAAAATGGACCAGTTGTTATGGGAATGAAGCAGCAGTTATGTCAAAGGATACTGGCAACCATTGTGCAGGGTGAATATACTGTATTTGGTGCACCAAACTTTTCCTAGTTGTAGAATCACCCATAAAAAGATTAATATTACTACTCGGAACATGCATATTATAAACATCCTAATATATAACATCCAAAGCTTTTGCATTTGAAATGGATGTAAGTGCACAAAACTAGACAATTTCTGATTCTTAAAACTTGTGCGTCAAAGTTTTTTCCAAGGTTCTTTTTTTTAGGCATTTTCTCTTTAAAATCATCTTCAGGTACAAAACAATTCCCACTAACTGTAGAATCACCCATGAACATATCAGTATTGTTCTTTCTGGGAATCCAATTCAGACATGCTAGAGAAAAAGAGTATTTTTTTCCCCCCACATGGCCACATCTATGGTTCTACTGACCATTCATCCATCCTCTCTCACTCATTCTTTTTCTCTCCCTCCTGGCTGTGTATCTTTGGAGTGACTTACGCTCCTGTCTCACTTCATATGGTTTGTTATCTGATGACATTCCTAGGTGTCAGAGACACAGTGGATATTCCAACTAGCTTACTGTCTTATCAGAACATCACAAGCTCCCACCACTGTCTTCCTGCTCTGCATGACTGCAGCGTTTCATCATATGGTGCTAGGCCTCAACCACTTTAGAAACATTAAAATACAGGCTATTTCTTGTGCATAGTCTGTCCTCATTTACTCACCCTCATGTCATTCCAATCCTGTATTGTTTTCTCTATTCCTGGAAGCACAGAAGGAATGCATCACTGGGTGAAATACTCCTTTAATTCTGACTAGGGAAATGCATTTACCACCCTAAAATCTTTTGCAGGGAGAAAGTATTATGCATTAAAAAAGGAAAACATGAACAGGCCTAACTGCTCAAGCAAACCCAAAATATCTGTCAAGCCAAGGAGGTCAAAGGTCAAGAGAGGTGTGATCAGAGCAAACAGCAAATAAAATTGATTTAGGGCACCTTTTCAGAGTGTACTCAACTATATAAAACTGTCCAAACTTGAGTTACCACCCCTGTGCAATGAACACCCACAAACATCAACAAATACACATTTTCTCACTGTTCTCCCTTGTATGGTCCTCCCTGAGCTCAGGAGACAAGGGAAAGCTCTTGCAAATTTTTATGAGCAGCAGGCTAGAAAACTGACTTTCCATTTTATATATATATATATATATATATATATATATTTGTTCTCATACATAAAGTTTGATCATGTAGTCCTATTCACATAATAATAACTTAATATACTATTTAATCAATTGACAGGATAAAATATTCACTTAATCAATGAATTCTGACTTTACTAATTAAAGATACGCATTAGATATTTTTTTATAATAAATAGTGCTTTTATTCATTAACTCACCCAAATTTTAACCTAATGCACGCACACACACACACACAGTGAAGAATGAATAAATGCATAAACATTTTTAAGTTCTTTATTCATTATCATCAAGACTCCTGAAAAAAAAAAAAATCATGTTTCTCATAAAAATATTAATTCACACAACTGTTTTCAACATTGATAATAATAATAATAATACATTTTTACTTGTGCACCAAATCAGCATATAATAATGATTTCTGAAGAATCTTGTAATACTGAAGACTGGAGTAATAGCTGATGAAAATTCACAGAAATAAAACATTTTAAAATATACTAAAATAGGAAACAGTTAATGTTATATTATTTAACAATATTAGCGCCTTGGTCAGCAAAAGACATTGGCATTTAGTATTTTCAATTATATGAATTAACAGTATTGAAAGGTATCAGAATCATTAAATTCCCATGCCTAACAAGCAAGTAAGAATGTTTGTGTGGTGTGTGTGAATCCGGTCAGCTGTGCCATGCTCTGGAGTCTTGTGTAAGAGCGCTTCTCGCTGTGCTGAGGGGGCAGTGCTCCGGGAGTGCAGAGCTTATGTTATCAGACTGATGCTGCGTCGAGACCCTCAGATAACAATGCAGCCACACTCTTCCCTCCCATCAACAAGCCCTGTCTGAATCCAATTAACCACAGGGCACCAGGGTGATGGGGCATGGAGGGTGCGAGCACACAAGCTGACATACACAAACACACATACAGAAAAGCATTTAAACAAGGGATGGCCATTTCTGTTATTTCGCCTACTTGAGTACTCACCAAATAAATCGTTTGAGTATTTAGGTACTCTTGAGGTTTAAAAAAAAAATATATATATATATATATATATATATATATATAGTGTTGTGAGACTAATGTATAATGTATAAATCTCTCTGCTTGACTTTGGTAAACCATGCTGTAAAAAGTTCAATAAATTAAGAAATAATTATATTACCTTTTCAAGTACTCTTTGCGAGTAATCGCATCTTACTATTTTAAAATTTTTGTTGTGAGACTATGTTTGCAAACACAAATCATACTTTCTAACCAGGCTAATGTGCAAATATTTGCACTCTGCTTGACTTCGGTAAACCATGCTGTAAAAAATAAATAAATAAATGCCTTGCCTATTCAAGTACTTTTTGTGAGTAATCGCATCTCGCCATTTTTAATATATTGTTCTAAGACTAAGTTTGCAAACACATAGGCTAATGTGCAAATCTTTGCACTTTTGATTTTGGTAAACCATGCTTTAAAAAAAAAAGAAAAGAAAAATAAACAATAATGATCTTACCTGTTCAAGTACTCTTTGCAAACAATCGCATCTTGCTATTTTTTTTTTTTTTTTTTTTTGGCGATACTGTTTCGGAAAACATATACTCTTTAACCAAGCTAATGTGCAAATCTTTGCACGTTTTTCTTTATTTTGGTAAACCATGCTGTAAATAAATAAATAATAGTCTTATCTATTCAAATACTCTTTATGAGTAATAACAGCTCGTTGTTGTTGTTTTTTGTTTGTTTGTTTGTTTGTTTAATATTGTTGTGAGACTATAACACATAATACTTTCTAAACAGGCTAATGTGCAAATCCTTGCACTCATTTTGACTATGGTAAAACATGATGTAAAAAAACCTCATAAATAAATAAATAAATGAATAATCATCTTATCTTCTCAAGAACACTTTGTGAGTAATCGCATTTTGCTGTTTGTTTATTATTTATATTGTTGTGAAACTTTGTTTGCGGCAAACACACATTATGCTATCTACACAGGCTAATGTGAAAATCCTTGCACTCTTCTCAGCTTTGGTAAACCACGCTGTAAAAAAAAATGCATCCACCAGTCTGGCTCTATGAGCCATGAGATCTCCCACTGACAAGAATGCATGTGCAGTGATGCATGGCGCCCTCTGTTAGCTTAACGGTTTGTTTTACTCTCAGGTTCACTGACCTCAGCCTGTGAACATATGAGTGTACAGAGCTAAGATGCCTCTCATGCCTGGAGTCCCCCCACTCTCTCTCTTTTACTGGTGTCTTAGCGTATTTCCTCATTCGACATGTTTCCATTGTGCTAGATCTTATCTTTACCGACAATCAGACACCAGAACTTGTGGCGTCTGGCTTGCATGTTCTTTCTACGTATGCTTCTCACAACCCAACGTACGCAAAACAGAGCGATCAGCCATGGGTTTGAATCCGCATGGTTAATAAATCCTCCCTCTCGGTAATTCATTCTCTGACTTGCTACAAGGGAAGTGAAATTAAGCAGATGCAAGTAGTTTTTCATGGTTAGAGAGCTACTGATTCTGACACCACTCTGCTGTGGAGTGAGTGCTATTTCTGGATGAGCCCTTGTCAGCTATGCAGGGTAAATTCTTTAAAATACAGAGCAAGGAACATCCCCTCACTACAATTCAAGCAGATTTTATTAAACTCATCACAGGAACTGAATTAGAACCGCATCAGAGCCTTTTCTGCTTTCATCTGACAAAAGTAATACAAATGTTTTTTGGACACAGATTGATTAATTGATTGGATATGTAGAATAATAATTTCATGGTTTCCATTTTGTATCATGCAAATATCATGGTATATGAATATGGCAATAATTGAGTACCATATCAGATCATATTTAGTAAATAAATGTTAATATTTTGTGTTGTTTCTATTGAAAATACCCGAATCTTAAAACAAAATAATGTTATTAAAGACACAATATTGCCTGAGAATTTAGGACTAAAATGGTTGGAGGTAGTCATTTTTATGCTTTGTTTGGTTTTGCTTTTTTTTTTTTTTTTTTTTTTTGAGAAAAAAATAATAACCCAATATTTCTGTTCAGCAAGGATGTATTAAATTGATCATATGTGACTTTTACATTCTCACAAAATAATTATATTTTTTCTGTGCATCAAAGTATCCTGAAAAAAGTATCAAAGTTTCCACAAAAATATTAAGCAGCACAAGTGTTTTCAACATTGACAATAATAAGAGATGATTCATGAGCACCAGATATATTAGCATATTGGAATGATTTCTGAAGGATCATGTGACACTGAATACTGGAGCAATAATGCTGAAAATTCAGCTTTCAAATTACTGATGCAAACTGTTGGACTGTAGTGTATATATACTTAAAAATTGCCCTTCTCCACAGCTATTAAATCTTATTTGTGTGATTTGATTATATGCATATTTAAATTTGACACATTATGATCAGTCTCAAGACAAAATATAACAAATTGCGATCATCATCACTGGGATGATATGTTTTAATACACCATACTGTATCTGAATATAAATGAGATTTGAGATTTTCAGCAAAGGAGAAAGTGTAAATAATGGGTTCAGTTTCAGTCTTTTGTCAGTCACAAAGCTTTCATATAGCTTCAGGTAAGCAAATAATGACAGAATTTTCATTTTTGGGTGAACTCTCCCTTTAAGCGCACACCTGCCTGATTCAACTTTCATTAAATGGGGCTCAAAATATAACATCTGTACTAATAAAGATGTTTCGTGTATGGCGCGGTGTGGTTCTGTACCCAAATTAAAAGAAGAGATTCCTGGAGCTCTGTCCCACTGATCCACACTTGTGTCCCCATGGGGGAAAGGTGATCCTGGGGATTAAGCTGGTGTTGGTTCAGGCTGGTCCGGGAGAGACAGACAGGGGCTGTCACCCTGCCAGAGCCTCGAGTCATTCAGAGGTGAATGCTGCTGGAAAAGAGGATGAGGAGGAGGAGAACAGGACAGACGCAAGAGGAGGTGAGGGTCATAGAGGTCACAGCAGAGAATTATGGGTGATGAGTAACAGAGAGACCAGATTAATGTGGTCATTAATTCCAGATGGAAATTGGATAGGACGCTGAGAGTGACTGTGAGGAGAAAGAATAAAATGTTATCACTTTGCACAGTTTGTTAGATTAAGTGGGTGACACGTTACCCCACTCTACCTCTAAATAATAAGCATGCATACATATCTGAAGATATAGCTCATGTTTAGCTTTAGCATTTGCCATAAATATACACTACCCGACACGCACACAGTATTTTTCTCCACATTTGATAAAAATAGTAAAGTCATTGAAACTTATAAATAAATACTGAAAGTAAGGGAATTATAAAATTTAAATTAAGTTAAAGATTAAATTGAATTTAAAAATAAATAAAATAAAATACTGAAGTATGTATGGTAGACAGCTTTTCTTACACTTCAACTCATCTATTTAAATCATGTTTAATTCAAATTTTAGTTTTGTAAAGAAATTTATAGGCACAATTTACTGTATGCCTGTCAACAAATCTAATTTCAAATGATACTTAAAAAATATATATTTTAAATATTTTATTTACATTTTATTTAAAATTAAACAAACAAACAAACAAACAAAGAACAATATTGAAGGTGTGCCAATGTATGCAATGTTTTTAAAAAAACAAAAAAACAAGTATTGGTAATTTCCTGCCAGGACATTATCCATTAATTTTACAGAAAGGTTCATAAACCCTACAACACAACAACAAAATTCAAAACACAGGTAAAACACCTGTTAAAAACAACAACAACAAAAACGTATTAGTACAGGATGTGGTGTTCTATTTTCACAGATTGTTTACAGTGTGTCTTGTCTGCTTTTTTAAACATTAACTTATATATTTAAAACATGTTTACACTTTTCAAACAATATCAAATTTTAAATTTGCAAAAAAAATATACAAAACATAGGCACAATTTATGTCTACAAATCTAATTTCATGCATATATGAAAAGATCAAAAGTTTTTAAAATCATTTAAAACTAATTTATTCAGTGTCTCCAAACCTTTGACTGGTAGCGTAAATATAGATCAATATTTGATGATGTTGGCTCTTTGTCAGGTGCATGGCCTATTTTGTTTCAGAAAAGGGCCCCTGTGACCCTACCAGAGGGGGACAGAAGCCATCAGCACTTCTCTGCACTAACAAAGAGCTCTCTTTGCCAAGCCAAATAGGTGTATGCGGTTGATGTGGTATTACCTCATGCAGAGTCACTTATCTGTCTTCTGCATGATGACCTTGCACTGACCTACAGAAGTATCTTTTTCACCTGTCTGCACACAAACCGTTGCCATTGGCTATAGTTGCTTTGATTCACACTGGCTCCTCTGGTCCGGCTCTAGAGCATCCTACAACAAGAGTACTCATTAGTACAGCAATATTTAGAGACAGACCTGTTTATAATAACAGGGCTGGGAAATGTTCTTGACCCTCCGACTCCCTCCTGTGGCCATGTCAGGGTGAGCGATGACTGCCTCATCAGAAAACATTTTTTTTTAAAAATACTTTATAAACTGAACATTGAAAATGTATTCTTATTACTAAGAACACATAGGGCAGATAAGAATAAGAAAATATGGATATGGCTTCATTTTGCTTATTATAAAGGTTTATTATAAACACAAATTATTATTTTTTTTTATTCAATTAAATTTATCTCAGGTCATCAAATCATGATACTTTTTCCAAGTAGTCAGGCTTACAATTTTCACTTGGTAATTTATTTATTGTTTTTCCCTACTATGAAAAAAAGAAACAATTTTCACTCAGAAATTGCTAGTATATGTGACATTTAATTCAAAAAGAAATAAAAGAAATAGCAAGAAATACATTGAATTAAACATGAAATTCGTGTTTACGATTTGTGAATTTTTTTTTTTTTTTTTTACAGTTTTGAATTGTAAATGTTGAATTATCATTATTATTTTATTATTATTTTTTACATTACAGTGTGTGACCTTTTGAGAACCATGGCTCTAAATTAAAACACTAGAGGTGCAGAAATAACACTTATAACAAATAATAACTTCTTTATTTAGATTTTGTTTTCTTTCAATTTTGTGCTCAGATAACAGTGACTTCTGTCTAGGAAGAATAGCAAACCTGAGCTCATTTCTGCAAGTCTATACCTAAAGCAAGTCTTGAGAAGCAACAGTATTTTTATAGAAAAAAGGCCACAGGTCACAGTTGCAGAGGTACGTTGTGAGAAACCATGGAAAGAGAATCTGGCTGGAGAATTGGTCAGTGCAGGAGGTCACCCTCAAGGTTCACTGACATACAGAGGCTGAGCGATTGATGCTGATCAGGCCGCGGAGCAGGTTGATACCGCTCTCATCCTGAACAAGAGCCGCTGTAACCAGAGCGCTGAGAAACACACGACCACAAAGACTTGGGGAGTAGTTTGACTAGTGCACTCAAAACAAGAAAGAAAGAAAAAGGGCCCATAAACGTCTGTGGATCCTCTGATGGAGATGTCCTAGGCATGCTTGGATCTTCAAAGGGTGCAGGTGAGAGAGTCATTGTGCTCTCTGACTTCTCACATTACCCTTTTAGCTCCCAGAGGGGGGCAGAACATCAAAGAGGAGGCTTAAAAAGCCTGTCATTGCTCACCTCTACATACCTGCAGTCCGTGGTCTCGCTCCCGTCCGCTCGGGCCAACAGCTGCAACTCAGAGGAAGAGCTCTTAACTGTACTCTGTCAAATCAAACAATGGGGCTCTTCCAAAGGGCTCACCCCTCAGCCAAGTGACTGGCATGTATAAGGATATGATGGGATCATTTCATTTGGCTGTGACAAATGGATACAGATGCTTCGAGAGCAAGTGCAGAGAAGTGGAGCTTCAGAGCAGTAATACATCTTCTGGCACACAAACAACTTTATCATTTAGCATAAGAGCACCATATATAGCAATAAAATTGCAATACACTAGCGGTCAAAAGGTTGAAATATATATATTTTTGGAAAAGTTCATTTATTTCAGTAATTCAACTCAAATTGTGAAACTCGTGTATTAAATAAATTCAATGCACACAGACTGAAGTAGTTTAAGTCTTTGGTTCTTTTAATTGTGATGATTTTGGCTCACATTTAACAAAAACCCACCAATTCAATCTCAACAAATTAGAATACTTCATAAGACCAATAAAAAACATTTTTAGTGAATTGTTGGCCTTCTGGAAAGTATGTTCATTTACTGTATATGTACTCAATACTTGGTAGGGGCTCCTTTTGCTTTAATTACTGCCTCAATTCGGCGTGGCATGGAGGTGATCAGTTTGTGGCACTGCTGAGGTGGTATGGAAGCCCAGGTTTCTTTGACAGTGGCCTTCAGCTCATCTGCATTTATTGGTCTCTTGTTTCTCATTTTCCTCTTGACAATACCCCATAGAATCTCTATGGGTTTCAGGTCTGGTGAGTTTGCTGGCCAGTCAAGCACACCAACACCATGATCATTTAACCAACTTTTGGTGCTTTTGGCAGTGTGGGCAGGTGCCAAATCCTGCTGGAAAATGAAATCAGCATCTTTAAAAAGCTGGTCAGCAGAAGGAAGCATGAAGTGCTCCAAAATTTCTAGATAAACGGGTGCAGTGACTTTGCTTTTCAAAAAACACAATGGACCAACACCAGCAGATGACATTGCACCCCAAATCATCACAGACTGTGGAAACTTAACACTGGACTTCAAGTAACTTGGGCTATGAGCTTCTCCACCCTTCCTCCAGACTCTAGGACCTTGGTTTCCAAATGAAAGTGGTTTCCTTGCTCTCATCTGAAAAGAGGACTTTGGACCACTGGGCAACAGTCCAGTTCTTCTTCTCCTTAGCCCAGGTAAGACGCCTCTGACGTTGTCTGTGGTTCAGGAGTGGCTTAACAAGAGGAATACGACAACTGTAGCCAAATTCCTTGACACGTCTGTGTGTGGTGGCTCTTGATGCCTTGACCCCAGCCTCAGTCCATTCCTTGTGAAGTTCACCCAAATTCTTGAATCGATTTTGCTTGACAATCCTCATAAGGCTGCGGTTCTCTCGGTTGGTTGTGCAACTTTTTCTTCCACACTTTTTCCTTCCACTCAACTTTCTGTTTGTCTTCTGGACAACTGTCAGATCAGCAGTCTTCCCCATGATTGTGTCGCCTATTGAACCAAACTGAGAGACCATTTTGAAGGCTCAGGAAACCTTTGCAGGTGTTTTGAGTTGATTAGCTGACTGGCATGTCACCATATTCTAATTTGTTGAGGTGGGTTTTTGTTAAATGTGAGCTAAAATCATCACAACTAAAAGAACCAAAGACTTAAACTACTTCAGTCTGTGTGCACTGAATTTATTTAATACACGAGTTTCACAATTTGAGTTGAATTACTGAAATAAATGAACTTTTCCACGACATTCTAATTTATTGAGATGCACCTGTATATATATATATATATATATATATATATATATACAATATTATTATAATGTATAATATTTTTAACTGATTTCTATTTTAATATACAGTATTTTGAAATCTAATTTGTTCCTGTGATGGAAAAGCTGAATTTTCAGGATGCAGTGTCACATGATCCTTCAGAAATCATTGGTTGTCAGTTATTATTGATGCTTATTAATAATGGTTCTTATGATTATGAATATTTTAGGGAAACTTCAAAAATGTAAATGATTTGAAATAGAAATATTTGCATAAATCCTTTTATACAATGTTTATCTTTTGTTAAATGTTATAAATATCTCTACTGATGAATTTAACGAGTCCTTACAAAAAATGTTTAATTTCTTAAAAACACACACACACTTACAGTAGTGTATCACAGTATCAAAAATATTAAGCAGCAAAAACACTTCAACAGTGCTATTTTTTTTTGGCCTCTCCAAAAAAAAAATATAAATAAATAAAATAAATGTATATAATAGAAAATAAAATTAAAGTTTTTAATTTGTTATTTGCATGTTCTTGTCATCATTTTACTGCTGAGTCATTAATCTCACAACATTAAAAAAAAAAAAAAAAAAAGAATAATAATAAAAATATTGTAAATAAACAATGCAATCAGACGTGCACTGAATAACCTGATTAAATGAGCAAAATCAATCATTTGGGTTTTGCTTATCATATTTGCAAGAGGTTTTGAAATTTGAAAAAAAATAAAATTGGTGTTTACATTGCACACTGGCTGCTTATTAAAGCAACTGTACATAGTTTTGTGTATTTTGCTACTTCGAGCAATCTGCAATTTCTGCAGAAACTTCATACCTGCTCACCAAACTACTACCAGATCAGATGTTTGGGGGCTAACATGGGCCCTGATTTCAAAATGTGAAATAAGGCTCTGCATAATGTACATTAGTTACAAAATTGACATCTACAACTGAAATGTTCTTGTGCAGCATCAAGATTCCTGTGAAGCCTATTTCTGTTGTGTCTAACTTAATTTCTGAAGAAACTAAATCTCAATGAAAACACAGTGAAACCCACAATCACTTTCATATTGAACCGACATTGTCATTAAAAAAGTCAGATTTCATACCTTTGACGTTTTATGGACTATAGTATAATGTCCAAAAGAATAATTGCCACTTTTCTTTATACTCAGGCCAGTATGCCAAAGCTCATCCAGCACTCTGAAGTTCAGACCAGAGCTCAAAGATCTCAGCTAACAAGCAGAACATCTGTCAACGCGCATTTGGAACTGGAAAAAAAGACCAAGGAATCAAAGGTGAAATAATTCTTGGAGATGAGTTTCAGTTTAGTGCAGGTGATTAAAGTTTTCAATTCTGACTCATTGACATTGATAAATAATCATATTTTTGCAAGCTTTAATGGTCTCATGCTTACACGTCATCTGAAATAGGTGCTGAAAATGATGCAGAGTTTCTGCCATGTTTTCAGACTCCTGACATCATTGAGCATTCAACACCCTGCGTTTGATCCTTAGATAGTATGTGTGACCGCATTCTTGACCTATTCAGTATAATGCATGATGTACAGGGATTTCAACACCCCCAATCATACTGTACGGTGCATTGTTTGCAGATTCAGTCATGTGTTCCAGCATTACGTAGTGCTGGGTATTTGCAATTCTGCTGCATTCAAGGTTAATTCATTCCTTCATATTTCAGTCTTGTTAATGGCATCAAGGGAAGGGTATGTTAGTAACCAGACACAGCACCTGCTTCTTATTACAGGGTAATCATATTTTCCTGTCCATATCAGCCACACTGTTGTTCTTTGGACATGAAATATTGCTGATAACTTTTTTTTATTTTTTTTTTTACAATAACATACTTAGGCAACTAGGGTTGGGAATGTTCAGTTCTGTTAACGGTTCTTGTATGCACATTCTTCTTCGAAAATACCAAATTAAAACACTCAACTTAAATGATTCAACTTGCTAGTGAATCTAGCATGACCAGTGTAGTCTAATTTCAAAACAAATGACTCTTTTGAACCGACTCTTTTAAGTGAATCAAAAGCATACTGCGTAACGTTGAGTTATGCATGTAACTGCTGTTCCCAGAAGGAGGGAAACGAGGTACAACACATGACTATGGGATATCGCGCTCTTGCGCCATCTGCTGAAGACACCTCTAATCACGGCTGAAAGGCCAATGACGCATGATGACATGGGCGGGGCTACCTGCCCACAGCATATAAATGCGGTCGCATGCATCCTTCCCTTTGTTCAGTCCAGCTCTTCACCGAGCCTCCGACTGCGCGGGGCCCAGAGGTGTTGTACCTTGTTTCCCTCCTTCTGGGAACAGCAGTTATATGCATAACTCAACGTTCCCATTCAGTCGGTTCACTCAGTACAACACATGACTATGGGACATGTATACACGCCCCGCAAAGACGCCGAACTAAACGTAAGATAGAAGCACCGTCACATACCCCTCGCTTCCTACGGGAGCGACAGCCCCTGGCTTGAGACTGCTGCGGTGAGCACTGACCGAGCCACTGTTGCTGCAGTGACATCTAGCCGGTAAAAACGAACAAACGTGTGTGGGGACGCACAGCTTGCGGCCGCACAAATGTCCTCCACAGACACGCCCCTAAACAGCGCCCATGACGCTGCTATGCCCCTAATTGAGTGCGCGCGCACCCCCTCAGGCAGGGACAACCCTTTGCTTTTGTACGCTATCGCAATCGCCTCCACAATCCAGTGCGAGAGACGCTGCTTAGATAGCGGCTTCCCCCGAACCGGCCCCGCAAAACATATAAACAGTTGATCAGCGGAACGCACTGCCCGCGTCTGCTCAATGTATCTGCGTAGAGCCCGCACGGGGCATAAGGCATGAAGCTTCCTGTCTTCCTCTGAGTCAATCGAGAGGTTTGATAAAGCAGGCAGCTCAAACGAGAGCGCGCTATATGCCCCGGACAAGACTTTAGGCGTATACGCTGCGTTCGGGCGCAACACCACTCTCGACCCATCTAGCGCAAACTGGACGCAGGTCGGGTGTACCGACAGTGCGTGCAGGTCGCCCACATGCTTTGCTGATGCCAGGGCCAGCAGCAAAGCTGTTTTATACGACAACATCCTAAGGTCCAAGGCCTCTAATGGCTCAAAAGGAGGCTCACACATGGCCTCCAGAACCAGCACCAGGTCCCATGACGGCACCATCGATTTCGTTACGGGCTTTAACCGTCTCGCTCCTTTAAGAAAACGAACGGCAAGTGGGTGCGCGCTCGGCGCAGCACCATGTATGCCCTCATGACATGCAGAGATGGCCGCCAGATAAACCTTCAGTGTGGAATGGGCGCGACCGTCCTCCATCAACTCTTGCAAAAAAGTCAAAATCCCCGCAATCGGGCACCGATACGGTGACAATGCTTTCCGCCCGCACCATTCTTCGAATATGCGCCATTTAAAGGCATAAAGCCCCCTCGTGGACGGCGCCCTTGCGCTCTGAATTGTGTCTACTACATCCGCAGGGAGCCCTGCTGCCATCAGCCTCTCCCTTTCAGCGGGTAAGCCCACAGTGACCACAGTTCCGGCCGAGGATGCCGAATCTGCCCCCCTGCCTGGGACAGCAGATCGTTGCACAGAGGAAGACACCACGGCGTCCCCGACAGCAACGCTATAATGCCCGCGTACCATGTCTTCGCTGGCCAGCACGGGGCCACCAGAATTAGTGACAGACCCTCCTGACGCACCCGGTCCAGGGTGGGCTGTATCAGGTCCACTGGTGGAAAAGCATACAGCAGGGTCTGGGGCCATGCATACGACAGAGCGTCCACCCCCAGCGGGGCGATCCCGTCTGTGATTGAAAAAAACCGCGGGCAGTGTGTGTTCTCTGCCGATGCATAAAGATCCACCTCGGCTCTGCCAAAGCGATCCCAGATCTGCGCCACTATCCGCGGGTGCAAGCGCCACTCCCTGGCCCGTGGGCCGCCTCTGGACAGCATGTCTGCCCTGCCATTCAGACGGCCCGGAACATGCACTGCCCTGAGTGACGCTAAAAATTCGCTGCTCCACGTCAGGAGCTTCCACGCGAGTTGTAACAGTGGAAGAGAGCGAGTGCCCCCTTGTCTGTTTATATACGACACCACCGTCGTGTTGTCTGTCTTGACTAACACATGTCTGCCCCGCAAACGCTGGGCAAAATGTTCCAGAGCTAGAAAAACAGCTCGCAATTCCAAATAATTTATGTGCCGTTGTGTCAGCGTCGCTGACCACTCCCCTCTTACAGAGTTCCCTTGGCACAGCGCTCCCCATCCATGTAGTGATGCATCTGTCGACACTACTATACGTGACGTAACCCTGCCCAGGGGAACCCCTTCTGACAACAGAGCGGGGTTTTCCCACGGAATCAGAGCTCGAACGCACGATGGCGTAATCATCACTTGTCTGTTCAAATGCTGCACGGCGTGCAGCCCCATGCGCAGCGCCCATTTCTGGACCGCACGCATAAAGAGGAGACCCAGTCGAACGACCGCTATCATTGAGGCCATGAGCCCCAGCAGTCTCAGTACCAAGTGAAAAACGAACCCGCTTGCCCAGCTGAAACTGAGCCAGACAGCTGCGAAAACCCTTGGCCCTCCGTGCTGACAGCATAGCTGTGTTCCGTACGGAATCTATCTCTAAACCGAGATACGAAATCCGCTGACTCGGAACTAGGGCGCTCTTCTCGAGATTTATCAAGAATCCCAGAGCCCGTAGATGTGAAACAAGCACTTGCGTCTGCGACGCCGCCTGCTCTCTGCTGTCCGCGGCCAGGAGTAGGTCGTCTAAATAGGCGAACACTCTTATGCCCCGACGCCGTAACGGGGCCAACGCTGCCTCTGCGCACTTCGTAAAAATACGTGGCGCTAGGGATAGGCCAAACGGAAGGACTTGAAACTCGTATGCAGTCCCCTCGAAGGAGAACCTCAGAAATTTTCTGTGCCTCGGGTGGATTGTTATATGAAAATAGGCATCGGTCAGGTCCACTGACGTAAACCAATCCTGGGGGCGCAGGGCGCACAACAGGTGGCGTACCGTAAGCATCTTGAACTTGAAACGTCCGAGGCGCCTGTTCAGCCGTCGTAGATCCAGGATAGGCCGTAAGCCCCCACTCTTTTTTGGGAGGAGGAAGTAACGGCTGTAAAACCCCTCTTCCATATTTCCTCGTGGCACCACTCGCACTGCCCCTTTGCCGAGGAGAGCCCGGATTTCCCTTCTCAGTATCGGGGAATTCCCTTCTGACACCGCGGTTGCAACTACCCCGCTGAAACAGGGGGGGCGTGACAGAAACTGCAGCTGATAACCCCACTGAATCGAGCGAAGAACCCATGGTGTTGGTGCGCATGTGCGCCACTGCTCGACGCAGGCAGCGAGGATCCCCGTCATTCCCCGGGGAATCCCTTCCCCCGCCCGCACATGCTGGATATGACATATCGCTGCATCCTTTTCCCTCGTCGGCATATGGCCAAACTGTGAGGGTAGCGGTTGTGAAACACTGTGATTTTCTTGACAAATCAATACATGAGGCATTGTATGCTGAACACAAAATTTCTTTATTGAAAACAAACTTAAAGTTGGGCCTGCCCTCTTGCAGGACCCTTTCTGTGCTGCGGGAAGAACGCGGCTGCCTCTGTGCCGACATTCCACCCTCCTCCGCGGGCTAGGGACTGGACGGCCCTTTCCTTCCCGAAAAGAAACCTGCTCCTTTCGCCGGGGGCGGAGGCCTTTTTCCTGGTCCCGCCTGCTGCTTGAACTGCGCTTGCCCCGCTCCCCAAACGGTCGGCCTCGCGCTTCGGGGGGTTCTATTTATCTCCGGTGCAGACGGTGGGTTCTCGGAGATAAATAGAACCCCCCGAAGCGCGAGCTCTTCTGTACCGGTGGGGGGGCAGGCCATTCCACCGACAGTTTTCCTGCTGCCCTTCGGTAGAGGTCTGTGAAGGGGTCTTCCCCTGCCTCGCTATCACCCAAAGCTTCAGAGGGCATGGGGGAAACCGGGACTTGCCCTGCGTGAAAATTGTCATCGGAGAAATCCTCGCCCGCATCCAGCGAGACTGAGTCATCATCTCGACACTCCTGACTCTCCTGATTAAACTCGGGGACCAACAGGGGAATACCTCCGGCCTCCTCGGCTTCCACACGATCACCCCAGCCTCCTGCGGTCTCCCCAAAAACCGCTAGAGCCGCCTCTGGATCAGCCTCCGAGGACAGAAGCGGGCCATGACTGGCCGCTGCCCCAGCGAGCACATGCTCCACAAACGCTACACGGCGCTCGAGCGTGGAACGCCGGAGTTGTCGACAATGCGCACATGCTCCGGGGTTTGAGAGAGCCAGTCTAGCGTGGACAATCCCCAAACACACAGGACAGTGCTCGTGGGTATCTTTACTGGACAGTGAATACCCACATGCCATTGGACAGGGCCGAGAATCTTTTTGGTGCTTAGACATCCTACTTGAAAAAGAGTAAATTAGCCCTCGTTAGCGGTGCTAAACATGAGCCAACACACTTTTCTTTCAGTGTCTGTTTCTTTTCTCTACCTCAGTTTCCACAAAGACCACCACCGTGGGTTTTCTTTTGTGAAAACGTGGCGTGACGGTGTTCTCGCAGCACGGTGAAGAGCTGAAGAACAAAGGGAAGGACGCATGCGACCGCATTTATATGCTGTGGGCAGGTAGCCCCGCCCACGTCATCATGCGTCATTGGCCTTTCAGGCGTGATTAGAGGTGTCTTCAGCAGATGGCGCAAGAGCGCGATATCCCATAGTCATGTGTTGTACCGAGTGAACCGACTGAATGGGAACCAGTGTAGTCAGATTCCTGAACAAGTGACTCTAATGAATCGTGTCTTTTTGGTGAATCTAACACATACACTTGTAAGTAAATGTGAGACTAATGAAAACAGAAAAGGTAATAGCATATTAGCCTACTTAACATATATATTTTCCAACAATGGCATTACTTGGTTTGAGAACAATTTCCAGAACCTGTTAATAGTTCTCGTACATGCATTCTTCCACGAGAACACTGAATTTAAAACACTGTTTTGTGCAAAAAGTTATTAAACACTGTCGCAACCCTATACTAATGAATATACATCAGTACAGTCTGATTTCAGAATAATGACTCTTATGAACCGATTCTTTTAAGTGAATCAAAAGCATAGGCTACTGCACAACCATTGTAGTCAGATTCCCAAACGAATGACTCTCATGAATTCATTAGTTCATTTTAGTGAATCAAACACATACAGAGAGTAAAATATTACTGATAAATCCTATGTGTTGATGAGATTGACATATAATGATCCGATAATCATTTTCTCTGATAATATTTCAGCAATCTAGTCATGTTTTCTATCAGCTGTTGAGAATCAGAATTTACGATGTCAGATTGGCGAATCGCTCTTTTGATCTAATCAGTCGAGAGGGTTTGCAAAAAGGTCTGAAATGGTTCAGAATTCAGTTTGATTAATTCAGACAGTAATTCACACCGAATTAGTTACAGAATACTTCACAAGACAGAAAACACAGAGACCGCAGATTGAGGTAGATATTTCTATTGTCTGTCAACCACAAAACAGCTCTTTTTTTTGCGCGTACAGCTTGAAAACAGCTCTGTGTGGCAGGTAAACACGATTTGTATCAATTTCACTTACGAATATTAACCATGGTTTTATTATAGTATAATTGTAGTAACCATGATTTGTTTTTGGCATATTGACTACCATTTGTATAGCCACAGTTTTACTACAAATAACATGGTTAAACTATGCTTAGTGTTGCAAAACCATGGTTAATTTGTGGTTAGCATGGTTTAACTATAGTAACCATGTTTTTTTGGTTTTATTTGTAGTAAAACCATGGTTAATTTTTGTAAGGGTTATATCCTATCAAAATATGGGCACTTTTTTGAAGGTCTGTGTCTAAGTGCTGATGAAGGGCTAGAAATGCCCCTGGACTTTAATGGAAAAAAGTAACATACAAATGAACAATGTAACAAAGTAATGAAATGTGTTAATTTTAAAAGTGTCGCTCCTCACTGCAGTATAGTCTGGTGTGGGGAACAGCAGGCTGTAACCTGTTGTGTAAATATCAGTGCTGTTCCAAGTGTAGCTGGCAAAGCTCTAGATCTTTACAGCTGCATCTGGGGAAGTATGATGAGGTGCTAAGTGTGTCATAAAGGCAGATCAACACTCTCTAAATCAGGTGAGGGCTCTTTCATTCTTTAGCTTTCAAAAACCTTGAGCTAACAGCGGCTTAAATAATTATACCCCGTGCACTGATGTTTAACTGCATCGTCAGAGGTGCTGATAAAAATGATTTGCCATTATTCGCTTGGTGAATTTCTTCTTTCTTCATAAGCCAAGGAAACTGTTGAAAGAGCGAGCTACTGCGATTTACAGGTACGACTAATGGTTTTACTGCTCCAAGCAATGCTGTCACACAATTACTGATTATTTTCCACCCTTGACTGGTGATTTGTTTTTAAAGAAATTTGAAGAAATTTGAAATGAAAGTATAATGTGAACATTTTTACATTTAATATAATGCATTATTTGCTTATATGTGACCCTGGACCACAAAACCAGTCTATTTGAAAATCTGGAATCTGAGGGTGCAAAAAAATTTAAAAAAATTGAGAAAATCGCCTTTAAAGTTGTCCAAATGAAGTCCTTAAAAAAAATTAAGTTTTGACATTTACAAAATATCTTCATGGAACACAATATTTACTTAATATCCTAATGATTTATGGCATAAAAGAAAAATTGATCATTTTGACCCATACAATGTATTGTTGCCTATTGTTACAAATATACCCGTGCGACTTATGACTGGTTTTGTGGTCCAGGGTCACATATTGATTCTTTGTAATTATTTGTGAAATTTACTAGCAATAGGAGTGAAAAAAATCACCCCCCAGTGTATTCTCTCTTTGTTTACCCACATGCCCCCAAAAAAACAACACATTAAAATGCTATATATTATGTTATATTTTCATACCTGAAGGTTGTATGAAGAAGGGGGATCAACTAATAATACTCTTGACTTCTCTTTCAATTCTTCCACAAAAATTCTGTAAAAAGAATTTAAACAAATTTACAGTTAAAATAATATAAAGTTTGACAAAAACAAAAGGTTTTATGAAATGAGAAAAATCACATTTCAGCCTTTAAACCATTTTTTAATAAATTATTATAGATTTTATAGGCTATAATGGTCTGAACACAGCATGGGCTGGATGAAAATGCAAATTTGTGTATGATTTGCCATATGGCAAACACTGCATAACAGTTCTTCACAAACATGTTTTGGGTGAAAAGTTCCTGTAAACTTATTCACCAAACCTGTAATAATTCTCCCTCTGTTCATCGTAATTCTACAAGGTGGAACTTTGAAAGCATTTAAGACCAGAGGATTTAGTATACTAAGGATGTAAAAATCCCTATAAAATAATTGTTTAGAAAATGGAAAATTGGACCTGTTGGACCTTTTCTCCACAGATGAGGAAATAAAGTGCATTTACAGGAAGCCAAATTCAATAAAGCCGAGGTTCAATAACTTTCAAAAGGAAACAGAATGGAAAAGCCTATGATGTTGTCCCCTGATGGCATAACTCTGCATGAGTGTGAACAGCACACCCAGAGAAATTAGGTTCGTCTTTCCATCACTATGGTGCTAGCAACCAAGAAACATACACCTTGCCAAGTTAAGCCACATGCTATACTTTTATTGCATTTTTATTTCATTTTTTAAATGTTCCTGATTCATTTATTTTCCTCCTGTTTTCCTGGAGACAATAAAAATATGACTTCTGGCGTGTTTTAGCCTACCTATGAAAGTCTGGCATGGATTTTCAACGTAGTCTCAGACTTCTGAAGCCCATTGTGTGTATACAAGTCTCTCTTCTTGTGGATATGACACATGGAAAAACTTAAAATAAAATGCACATTGATTAATGGTTTCTTGATGGTCTAAAGGCTGTATCATGTATATTTCTATGACCATAATCAAAATAAACTTTTGATCTCAGGCCTACAAACATCACGGTCTAGAAATATTGGTAACAAACATGGAAATCGCACATCAAACCCATAACCGCATTCTGCCCGCATTCACAAACCCCCTAAATACAGAACATGCTGTGCTATTTATTGTATCATAAAAAAAAACTGAATGCTATCACACATTCATTCATGCAACCAGTTCCATATCTGGCATTAACCCGCATACAAAAACCACTAATCATTTCCAAATCAAATAACCCCCATGAGAGAAACAGATCTGAGTGTAATTTTGTCTTACTGAGCAATTTGATTCTTGAGCTTCGGTGACCAAGCTGTACTGTTTTGCGGTTCATTTGCAGCTGTAGAGCAGGAATAATAATAAAAAAAAGCCTCATGGCAACATTGTTTAGCTACAGTGAAACTAAAATGAGCACAATTAAAATGTGCAATTGTCAACCTTTACAATTGCATTCATCAAAAGTTGGATGGTAAGCAGGGTACATCCATCTTTCTTTCATCTACAATATATTACTTAAAGGAATAGTTCACTCAAAAATGAAAATTTTGTCATCTTTTACTCACCCTCATGTCGTTCCAAACCTTTATAACTTTCTTTCTTTTGCTGAACGCAAAAGAAGATATTTTGAAGAACCAAATATTTGTTGGTCCCCACTGACTTCCATTAGTAGGGAAAGAAATAGTATAATAGAAGTGAATGGGGACCATCAAATGTTTGATTACCAGCATTCTTCAAAATATCTTCTTTTATGATCAACATAAGAAAGAAACTCATACAGGTTTGGAACAACACGAGGGTGAGTAAATGATGAACAAATTTCAATTTTGGGGTGAACTGTCCCTTTAAAGTGACAAGCTTCTATCTGATTAACTAGAGTTTTTAATCTGGGTATAAAATCATGTTTATAAATTTTCAGATCCTTCCTACAACCTAATGGATCAACTTAATGGATGACTCACCAAGATTTGCGACATGAAATTCTGAAAATTATTCAAGAGTTTTAACACAGCAAGTCTCATAGTAAGCAAATAAAATGTAATTTTTCTCACCTGTACATTCTGCTTTGCTCTCAGAGTTCTCAGTAGTTCACCCCTAAATGCCAGAGAAAAGAGAGTCAGTCAAACAACTTTTTTAAAACAATACACCGATTACAACACTTATTCTGTAAGTGATACATATAAATAAAATAGTCATAAATATAATGTAAAAATTTAATCGTAATAAATTTTAAATAACATATGTAAATTAAGCTCATTCTTATCCATAGATAGATAGATGGATCAAATACTGAATTTTAGAGTTTGTTCACATCCACACAACGTACATATAATACACTTAAGTAACTTATAGAAAAGCACACCGATTTACACTACATTACCCAAGATCCCCAGCTGCATTAGGACTCTTCTATTACTGATGTTCTTCAGATCTAAAACACATCTGGTCTTGTGTGCCCAGCACAACACAGGGTTCACAGAGAATAGGATCTTTCCTGACTGGGGTTTTCAGGAGCCTGGGTGCTCTGGGCTGAGGCCTGTTTAGCTCCTTCACCTGTGGGCCATAGACAGGTGTGATGCTGCTTCAGTCAAGGTGAGCCTCCAGGGGTCATGTTTACCTGCACAAATTTGTCTGCCTCGATAGGGGTGATGGTCTTTGAGGAATCATGGGGGAGAAATCAAGAATTCAGTCTCTTGCGTATTTCCTGGCCTTGGTTAACGTAGACCCATATGTACAGTACATTCCACGATGCAAGTCAGACGTGAGAGCCTGGCGTTGGCAGCTTGACACCCCCAATTACACACCCTCACGCTGCAATCACATCCTCCCTGTGTGCACTTAAGCATATCACAGAAATTCAAACCCAATGACCCAGAGAAAAAGAAAAGAAAAACGGAATTATTAAAATATATTGTTATCCTAAACAGAATATGTTAATTTGGTATTTTTTCAGCAAAAAAAAAAAGAAGGTATATGTGGTGATTTAATTGATCAGTTACCAACTATAAATTAAATATATAGGGGTAGACAGATATTTATAATGTTTTTGAAAGAAGTCTCTTATGCTCACCAAGGCTGCATTTATTTGGTCAAAAATACAGATAAACAGTATTATTGTGAAATATTATTACAGTTTAAAATAGCTGTTTTCTATTTTAATATATTTAAAATAATTCATTCTTGTGATGCAAAGCTGAATTTTTGCAGTCATTACTCATATCTCATATCACATGATCCTTCAGAAATTATTCCAATTTTCTGATTTATGAATTATTATTAGTCCCTAATTATAAATAATTGTTCTAATTATTACAATTATTATTGTTATTAATTACTACTGCTTAATATTTTTTGTTGAAACCGAGATACATTTTTCAGTATTTATAATGAATAAAATCTTTTTGTAACACTATAAATGTATTTTCTGTTAATTTTGATCAATTCAATGCATCTTTCCTTAAAGAAATTTCCAAAGCTGTATTGTATGCTATGTATTGCGTATATAAATAATTTTATATTTCATTTATATGATTTAATTTTAATAAGAAATCAAGATCAAGAAGAAAATTCACTGTAAATTAATATACTATATATATTTAATTAAATTTAATAAAAAACATTTATATATAAATGTATATATTTATATATGAATTTAATTGAAAAATAAAATAAAAATTATATTATTATTATTATTTTTTTTTGGTAGAATTTTTGTGTGGTCCAACATTTAATATAATAACGAATCTTTAAAAACAGTAATGAAGAGAATTCCCCAAAAGTTTCCAATATGAAACCTCTACCCTACTGTTGAAACTCATCAGACTCATTTATGCCCATTGGAATGGAAAGAGAACCAAGCAGAGGATGGTGTCATGGTAAGCACATTTGCCACTTGGCACCCACGAGTCATTAAAATGCGGCGGGATGAACCCGTTAGAGGTTCCCCTCATTGAGGATAATTATGTCGGCCTATCGTTAAGCCATTTTTTCCACTAAATTCCCCCACAGATGTTTTAGGGACTTTCTACTCGATTAATAAAAGTCAGCGACACATTTTTTTCAGTGTTTGTCAATGTTTGTCAACTTCGCCTCAGAATGGGGTGAAAGGGAAGTTTATGGCATACCTCTGAAACTGTAGTACTAATAAAAAAGCGGTTTGACCGACAGGTTGAAAACAGATTTTTTTTTTTCAACAAAATTAGAATGCAAGGCTTATGTAAGTTGTAGGGTCACGCCAGGTCACGAGGAAACGGACGCGATAAAGGACGAGATTCGGTGACAGGCCGGTCACTGACTTTCGATTTCCACTTTTTCAAAGCATGGCGTGCGTTCTAGACTCGTCTGGGTTTTCTCAAGATGAAGTAAGTCATAATCAAAGTGGGTTTATTGCATCCCAGCCACTCCACTGAAGTGAGAAAAGGTCGGCACAGTAGTGGAATGTCCAGTGGGAGGAAGTGAGATAATAATTTAAGCGGCTGGAATGAGTAGACCCTTCCTCGCGGTCAAAACAGAACAGCCCACACTGAAGTAGTAAAGATTTTTTTTGTCATGTATTTATGGAAATGCATGAAAAGTTTAAGAGTCATTGACCATTGCTATCATTTGTAGAGGCTCCTCTTTTTGCACTCAATAGGTCAAGGTTTGCATGGTTAGCACTTGCTGATCGATTTTGTGACTACAATATCTGGTTGCAAAATATGAATCATAGCCTTTTATAACATCACAACATATTCTAATTAATTATTCATGCTGCATCGTATAATAATAATTTAAAATGAACTTGAAATTAAAATAAATACAAGATCCCCTTTCAGTATCCAATCAATTGCTGAAGGATAAAATTATCGAAATAGATTACCCAAAGATTACAGACGTAGATGAGTTTGTTTCTTCATCAGAACAGATTTGGAGAAATTTAGCACTTGCCCTCCAATGGATCCTCTGCAGTGAATGGGTGCCGTCAGAATGAGAGTCCAAACAGCTGATAAAAACATCACAAAAATCCACAAGTAATTTCTTTGATGGCCTGATGGCAAGTAATTTTTGTGTGTGAACTATTCCTTTAAAACATTCCTTACATTTCTCGTTGAACATACCGTGTTACTATGAAATGTCGTTTTACAAAAGTAAAATGGGTTGCAAACATCAGGTCAAGTTGACTTAAATATTACGTTTCACACAAATGGTCCAGTCTTAAAAAAACTTTGCCATTTAGTCCGAGAGGGTGAGAATCACAACACAGCTTAACAAGACACAGCTGAAAATGTACAGAATCATAAAGCCAGAATAACAAACTCCTAACACCACGGTTTGTGAGTAAACATTCGGGAGCCACAAAATGGCTAAGTTCCACAGAGAAATGAATGAAACACAGCAAGCTTAGAGTGCTCATCTGTTTCTCTGAAGGGTTTGTTTGTGCAGGCTGGAGAAGATGAGGGGGTGACGGAGTTGAGGTGGAGCTTTTAACTCGAGTAGATCATCACAAGAAACCTGAAACAACACAAATGACATAAAATAAGCACACAGCAATGCCATTCACTTTCTGGTCTGTAGGTTGATTCAGATACCACACAAAACCAAAAAGTGTTGATAATCAATGATGTAAGCACATGCAAACCATCTGAACACACAAAAGCTAAAAGCCAATTATGAAGAATTGTTTATTGTTATTCGGTTCCTCTTTTTCCTATACATTTTTTTGGTGTGTGTGGGTGAACGTATTTGTTTTGCTGCCATATGAAGCTAATAAAACTGTCTCAAAGGTTCTCTTAAGGCTCTGCGCTGCATGGTGAGAGCGCGTGTGGTTATTGTTTTTGCTGGTTATTAGTTTTATTGGCTGTTCGTGAGCACCCCATTTAAACTGCACAGCTCATTTGAAAACAAAAGGGAAATATTGGGAATTAGAGACAATTTAGATATTTTTAAGCACTTGAAATTGAAAACATCTAGCCTTGGCAGAACACTCACACTAGGATAAATAACATTAAAGCACTCATTAAGACAGAAACATGTCCCATGTGTGCTTTTTGTGTTTCAGTCATTTAATTAGGAAATAGTGGCATCTATTTAAAAATATAAACAAATTGGAATACTCACATTTGTGATGCTCCTCCAATTTTCTGGCATGTTTTCAGAAATCCTTGACTATGATAGTATAAATACCCACCGCCATTCAAAAGTTTGGGGGCTTATATTAAGCAAGAACATATATTTATTAAAAGTGACAGTAAAGAGTTCTTTAAAAAAAAGCAGCTTATTTTGCTAAGAACTCCATATACTAAACAAGAAGAAACCATCTGACTGATTTTGTCTGAATGGAAGGCCCCTTGGTATTAAAAAAGTGCTTAAAATAGGGTTATAAAATTACAAAACAACTAAATAAACAAAAATTGTTATTTTTATATTAGATCCCATTCGAGTGCCTTGGATTTCTTGTTTCATTGGCTGTTTTCCCCTTCTCTTAAGAGTACCACAGTGTTAAAAAAAAAAAAAAAAAGAAAAAGAAAAAGTTGAGCCAATTTACAATTTTAAGGCAACAAGCTTCAGCAGATTTTTGAGTTTGCTCAACTTATTTTTGTGGGAGATTCTCAAATTTTTGTTGTATAAATTTAAAACAACAAAAATCTGCTGAAGCTGGTTGCCTTAAAATTTTAAGTTGGCTCAACTTTTTTTCTTTTTTTACAGTGCAGTGGAGGTAAAGGCCAACATCGTTGAAGCAACTTCCTGCTGCCTATTTTTTTTTTTCTATCCTGGAATAGTGAGGAAAGGACTGGTCTTTATAATTCTTTAACAGAAATAAATGGAATGCCAATATCATTCAACTAATGAATGCTGGGGGCATATGAGAATTTCACCCCAAGAAAAAATGTTTTACAAAAGATGTTGAGAAGAAAGATCAATGTTTGCTTACCAACATTCTTCAAAATATCTTCTTTTGTGTTTTTGATCACCTTGAGGGTGAGTAAATGACGAAAGAATGCTCATTTGTAGGTGAACACCCCCTTAGCACAACTTATCCACTAATTGATATGTTAGCTTGTTCACAACATTTTGCAGTCTATTTTTCATTCATTTCCCTTTATAATAAAAAAAGAAAAGAAAAGAAACAAATGTGAGCTCATCTTGTAATGGGAATTGGGTTTCAGCCTGGAACAGTTGAAGTCTGCGTGGACAGTTCTGTGGCTTTTCACTTCATCAGTCCTCTACAGGGGAGAGTTTAGGAATGGAAGGAAGCTTATCTGCTTGCGGTAGATGAACAATGATCCATTTCATTTCTGCTTGCTCTAAAGATTCCCTGAATGGGAAAAGAGACAGAAAAACCAGAAATAGGAATTGTGCAAGAAAACAACATCACCATTTTATAATGTTTGGGATCCGCCTCAGGATTTAATAAAGCAAAAATTAGATCTATCCTAATAGAAATGCATGCATCTAGCAATTTATGACATCATGTTAAATCTCTGCTCAAATCCCTCTTAAGATCTCTCCTTATTTTCATAGGAGATCTTATTTATATTAAACTAGACGGCTCTCTTTGAGGTGAGTTTAAGTCTTATACAGATTCATTAGTCAGATGTCTCCCTGACCTGGTAGAAACTCTTAAGGGAGTTTAGATAGCAAGCCCAGCGCTCCATCTTTCTCTGCAAATGTCCAGTAGGCACATTACATTACACCCCTACATCTTTCTACTTTGCAAGCACTCAGAGAAACAAGTATTGCGCTAATCCCTGTCGCCAATTTATCTTCAACACATATTTGTAATGCTGCAATAAATTAAATCGCATCTGTAGGGCTCGCTTTAGAGAGGGGAAAGATAAAAAGAAGAGGAGACAACTGATAAAACAAGGGTTTTTATTGAAAAAACATTTAAAATACAATAATGCTATAAAAAGAAAATTAAAAAAATTAATATATAAATAAAAATGTAACTTAAATCATTCTTTTCATGTTTTATTCTTTATTTCTTGGGGTGACTTTGGCGTCCTTTCCGTTCTTCTTGGTGAGACCACTGAAGTATTTCTCTCTGAAAGAGTTGTGACCCTGGTACGGGGTGAAGCGAGGGTCAGCAAGGTGCACCAGTCTGTCCGAATCCTGCAAGAAAGCATATTAAACAGCTTAAATAAAGAACATCCGAAGTGCAGGATTCAAGCAAATCTTCAGTGGTGGAGGGTTAAATTTTATTAGCATTTTTCTTTTTAGAAGTTTTGAACAACAGTCAACTTCAAAAGGCAAATTGGTTCAGTACTGGAATGTTTTTTTATTGCCAATAGCCTACATTCAAGTGGAGCTGGTTATTTTCTTATTTTACATTTTCTGGAAGAAACTAAGTCATATGTATTACTGGTCAAAAGTTTAGAACAATTAATAATGTTTTTTTTTTTTTAATACCCACCAAGGCTGCATTTATTTAAACAAAATACAGTAAAAACAGAAGTATTTACGTTATTTACGTCATTTATTCGTGTGATGGCAAAACTTAATTTTCAGTAGACATTACCTTCAGAAATCATTGTAATATGCTGATTTTATTAAGCAAAGATGCATTAAATTGATGACAGTAAAGACATTTGTAATTACAAAAGATTTCTTTTTTAAATAAATGCCTGAAAAAAATGCATCACCGTTTCCACAAAAAATATTAAATAGAAAAACTGATAATAACTAAGCAACAAATCAGCATATTAGAATGATTTCTGAAGGATCATGTGGCACTGAAGACTGGAGTAATGGCTACTGAACATTCAGCTTTGCAATCAAAGGAATAATTTAGATTTTAAAATAAATTAAAATATAATTTTTTTGTAATCATTTTTCACAATATTGTATTTTTGTTTAAATAAATGCAGCCTTTGTGAGCATAAAAGGTTTCTTTCACAAACATTACCCAAACTTTTGACAGGTAGTGAAGGTTTGAAATGACAATGCAGTGCAAAACAAGCAGCAGACAGTGTACTTTTACATTTCTATCAGTTTAAATGCACTTATTTCAAATAAATTCAACAAAAGCGCACAAAAAACAAAGGCGCCCTAAAGCAAAATGGCAGAAACGGGTTTGAACGTTTGGCTGAGCACAGCACACTTTTATGTCTTCCCTTCACAAGCTCATAGTCAAGTGCCTAATGACAGACAGCAGAGTGTTAAGTTCCTCAGATTTTCCTGCTCAGAGCGGAGGCCAGGATCTTAAGCAGGACCTGCTGGAGGAGGGCAGGAGGGAAGCACACTGCGCCACAGGCTAACGAGGTGGCAGGAAGACTGTGAGCTGAAAGTGATGACTCCAGCTCTGGGCCTGCAAACCATCAACGGCACCTTCTACAACACACTCCCTTCTGCCAGTCAGCAAGGACTCTGTTCAGGTCACACGCGCCCGGCCCTTAGTTTACAACGCAACTTACGCAACACAGACCACACAAGCCTCAGGAACAGACCCTAGTGTCTGTGGTGGCCTAAGTGGGCCGTAATGTCAATTAGAATTACAGGATGAACAAATGAAGATGAAAAGCACTGGGAATCTCATGAAAACTGTCATGAAATGTCCAAAGTCATATTTCCCTCCAAAAACAGCAACAAAAAAAAGTTACATCTATTATTTTTCATGACAATTATGCACATTTATCCTCAACTCCCAATTCTCAGTAGCCTACTGTATACTATACTGTATGAGAAATATTCTCTTGCGACTAATGCAAATATATAGAGTACCAAAAGTATGTGGTCAGTAAGTTACGTTTAAAAAAAAAAAAAAATTATATATATATATATTTACTCAGTAAGGATTCATCAAATTGATTAATTGTCAGTAAGGACTTTTATATTTTCACAAAAAGATTCCAAATAAATGCCCTTCTTTTGAAATTTCTCATTTCTAATTCAAAAAATGTAAAAATGTAAAATACATTAAAATAGAAAACTGTTCTTTAAATGTTAGTAAATATTATTATAATTATTATAAATATTATAATTTTTACTGTATTTTTGATCAAATAAATGCAACACACATATACACACACACACATACAATATATACAGTATATATACACATTTAGAAAGATAGTTTGATACATACAAGTACAATTATAAAGTGCAATTGGTAGCTATACACCACTTCAATATATAATTATTAAATTTTTAAGTTAGATTTTAAATATTAATCCAATAAATTAATTGAAAAAAATTATATATATATATATATATATATATATATATATATATATATATATATATAGAGAGAGAGAGAGAGAGAGAGAGAGAGAGAGAGAGAGAGAGAGAGAGAGAGAGAGAGTCCATCATTAACTTTAGTGCTTGTAAAAAAAAAAAAAAATTTAAACAATTGTCAGAAAAAGGTCACAGTACAAAAGGTCTTATTTTTTTAATGCTAAATATAATTAAGTAGTTTTGGTTTGTGACCTGGACATTTCTTTGTAAGATTTACCCAAGAAGAAAACCAGATGTTTGGTGTAGGTACTTCAGCAGGGGACATGAGGACACACAGAATCTATGTGCCAAAATGCAAAATGTAAAATGTAAAGAGAAACAACAGAGCGAGAGAGAGAGAGAGATGGAAACGGAGAGAAAGAGAATGAGACAAGGCAGAAACAGGGCCTCATCTTGACTCAGAGTTGTTTGACAGCAATGGACTAATGCTAGATCTGCTAAGCTCCTAAAAGTCCCGAGTTTTGTTCTAAAAATAAGCTACACTGGGTAATATTTATCCCATAATGCATCAAGACATGTTCCTTCTGTTCTCAAACAAAACCAACAGAACTCTAAACCTAATATTATAATTCATGTGAAGAGCATTGTAGAACAGACTAACAGAGCCAATCAAAAATATTAGGATAAACATCCATAAACAATGAGCGACGGACACTATTCAGATGTTTTTTTCAGCTACTGCTGGACACGAGGAGAAGTTTTGCAGAGATCTCCAAAATCTTATTGACGGATCCGATGCCAAAATCACATCAGAGCTACTTGAGCTTTGGGAAATGAGCCAGTTTTTCACAGAAGAGACTGATTTGATAGTCATTTTTTGTCTTTGGGGATGGAAACAAGTTCAAGAGGAAGACAAGGACATGACATCTACAGATAACATATACGTTCCAGGTTTGGAGAATAAGTCGGTGGAGACACATGCCAGTCTGGGTAAATATTCGTGCGTGGGATTCAGGAAAACTTTTATGGGAACAATTTGGGGTTTTGAAGTGAAGTGGTTGTCAAATCCAAAGATGGATTGTTTTCCATACAATGTGTGATTAAGTCATTAAAGCGGCGTAAAAACAAGAGTCAATCACAGCCAGATGGCAGGATTATTTTCAGATTGGCGCCATAAAAGACGTAACAGCATAAAACATGTTCAGGACAGTTTGCATACATCAAGCTCATCTTTAGAGCAATGGGTCTCGACCCAAAAAAGCCTCACATACCTCAGGCTCCTTGGTCTTCTCCATGGTGATGAGTCTTCTTGACGTGTGGCTGGACAGAGTTTGTTCGCAGTTGCTGATGAGAGTCAAACAGGGGTGAAGAGGCACCATCTCCTCACAGTACCTGCAGACCACAGTAGTTTCAGATCAGCCAGCTGCACGCTTACCAAACGAAACACCTTGATAGTGGTAGGGGATGTCACAACTATCAGCTGTTGTTGCTGAATTGTGTGCATCACATGCACTGTATAGCAATGGAAAAGGGGTGATACAGCACTGTAAAACCACAGACCAGCAATAAACTGTTCATTTATAACATTGTAAAAGTACAAGATGTTTTTGTACTGAAACCAATATCGTAATTGGTACGTTTACCCTATAGCAAGAAAGTTGTGACCACATTTGCTGGGTTACAGACAAAACTTCTCACTAAATTTGTTAATAAAATCAACATGAAGCTAGTTAAAAATATACAATTTTAATCAACAAAGCGAACCTTATAATTATACATCAAAAGCTAAACAACAACCAAAGAATTAGTTTTTTTTTTTTCCTAAGCGTCTCGAACCTAAAGTATGCATTACAATAATGATTCACAATCATTCCTGGTTCATTTCGAAAACGATAAAAACAACGACCAAAACACAGGTCCAACTTCAAAATGAAAAAAGAATATATCCCGCACACTATCCACAATTTATTCCCTCACGACATGTCGGTCAATGACCTTTATCAGGCAAACAATTCCAACAATCCAATTTAAAAACAACACATGGCCAATTTATATTTTGATACATTTGCAAGTGTGGATAGTGTGCGGGATTTATTCTTTTTTGTTTTGAAGATGATAAAAAAAAAAAAAGCAAAGGAGTCGGTTATGTACTTTGAATGGTTCACTGAACCATTTAAAAAAAAAAAAAGAAAATCCCTAAAAAGGCCTAAAGCTAAAAGCCCTAATATACTTCAAGCAAAAACTAAGAACGAACTACAATGATGTAGAAACAAAACCAGGCTAAAACAAAGTTTGTTTCAGGAGTTCGAAACAGCTTGCCAAAGCAAACTTTCTGAAAAAACACCATTGGTCTGTGGTTATTACACAATCAGTATGTGCGATTCAATAATAACAACAAGCGAGTCTGATTCAAACTGCTAACTCACAAGCAAATTCAAAGCAGTCGCAGTGTCCCAATTTTTGCCTACTCTTTTTAATTGTGTTTATAGTTCTGAACCAAATCCTCCTTCAAAGTGCAATGATTTGCGGGCAATATTAGCCATTAGATCCTTCAGGATACTAATTTCAACATACTAAGATTTAGGACAAGCTAACTCTAATTTCAAATACTACTTAGAATGGCTTTTATGCTGATTGACACACAGCAAGTATCCTGAATTCTGGCTGACGCATTAAAAATAATCAGCTCATAAAGTCCTTGTCTTCGAATTAGACTACACAGCTTTCCCTGTGTTTGTTGTAGCCATGATTTGTTGATACATCATGCTCTAAAGACCGATTTTACAAAATAACTTCTGAAAAACACATATATTTTAGCAATTTTTCACATTTGTGACCATTTTAAATTGTAATCTGAAGCCCTGCCACAACCATAAGAGCCCATCTAACCAGAACCACTGAGAACATCCGAACTATTCGTTGTTCCCAGAGGCAGTGAAGACATTTAGTAGGGACATTAACTCAGCAGGGAGTTGAGCTGGTGGGCTGTTAACATTCAAGCGCTGACAGACGCGTTCACAAGCATCGACTCCCTTCATTTTTCAGACGATTACGTAAATATGGCTAGCGCCTGAAATCAATGAAAAAAAATCGGTTCGAGGGCTGCTAGCTTTAGCTGAACCTCATCCACACAAAACCAGTGATCCACAAACCACTGCGCACACGCAGTTAGCTGCGTTTCAAACAAATCATAAATTATGTGCCCTCTTTTCAACGGACCTGACAAAGCAAAACAAGGAGGCATACGAAGCATACATATTCTCCATCGCACTGTTTATACGGAGCTACTCCTGTCACCTTGGAGAAATGTCTAACAAATGTCAGCTTTCCAGGAAGGGCCCTCTGGAGAACCCCATCCACAGAAATCACATGACAGAATCACATTTCTGAATATAGGGCAATGAGTCAGAACAGACTAGTGCATTATGGGGTACTAATGACTGACTAACATCCCATGTGGCTCACACTCATCTCTGCCTTCACTTCATGACGTCCGTGTCCCGTAAGAGAGATTATTCTTCTATTTGCAACAATACGCAATGGTAACATATCAAATAACACAAAGGTCAAAGAGGTTTCAACTGAATCAAAAGACTCACTTTTTAGCGTCATGTTGACGTCTAGATCACCGCGGACATTATTAAAATATGTTTGGATATTTTTCTCTGTCATACCTCATTTGGTTTTGTTTGTAACAAGTGACCCGTTGCGTCACCAGAAATTTTGATGTTTACTATGGAAGAAGTGTTTAATTTGGTCTGGGGCTCGATTGTGAACTTTCTCCTCAAGACAAAGTGGATGAATTGGATACTGAGGGCTGTTTCCACTTCTAACTGTTACAAGGGTAATCAGCGTCGAAGCCCTAGATTCCAGCAGCAGTCATCTGCTCCTTTGACACCAAAGTTTATAAACACAAGTGTTGCTATACTAACGCCGGCTCTGAGGATGCGGTCATAAAGATCCTGACGCCAGCGCCTCCTTGTGGTGATCTAACTGACAGCTATGCTGGTTTCATAGTTAAATCCTTCCTGTCTGCAGACCCCAACACATTCACCAGATACACTTCTGACCCGTCGGCCGGATATACTGGAGTTCAGTTGTGTGTAGTTTGGTTCTGACTCTCTGCTGCACTTAGTGATAAAGATACACAGTATCGTTCAAAGTTTGGGGTCATGAAGATTTTTTGTTTTTGTTTTTGCAAGAAGTCTCTTATGCTCACCAAGACTGCATTTATTGGATCAAAAACAAAGTAAAAACAGTACTATTGTGAAATAGTATTAAAATTTTAAATAAGTGTGTACTATTTTAATATATTTAAAAATTGAATTTATTCCTGTGTTGGCAGAAGTAGCCATTAACTCATTCTAATATGCCGATTTCTTCTTATTACATTATTATTATGCGTTACATTTTTAATTCAGAATTATTGCTGAATAGAACATTCAAGATCAGCATTTATTTGAAATAGAAATCTTTTGTATTTTTAAACAGCTTTTGATCAGTTAATTTAATGTGTACTTGCTGAATGAAAGTTGAACTTAGTGTACAATACAGGCCTTTCACTTCCACTATCATACTAGTATTTTGTTAATATTGTGCCAGACACACTTTGAAACAGAGCTGGATATTGTATGGCATAGGATATCATATGAATGAACACAAAAATAAAAACAATTATGAGAAAAAGAACTGTGATATGTGACTGTATCTGCACATCCCTACTTGGAATTCATTCATGTATTAAATCAAGACAACGCAAGCTAAATTCATTATCGTTGGCATCAGCAATCTTGTGGGAGTGAATCCCGTAACTATATGATAGAAAATCTGTCTATACGCGAGACAGAGATGAGGTAAAGGTATAGATCAAGCGGCGGGCCCCTCCTTTGAGTCACAGCTCTTCCCGGACCCTGTAATCAGTGGATAGCATGATCTGTGGACACTGCTGTTTGTGGTCAGTGGGAAATACCCCACGGCTTCACACCTGCTCCTATGCTGGTCTGACCACAGGTCAACAAGCCTGAGCTGGTTTAACATCCACCACCTCAACAGGGGGCTTGAGCTACTGATGTGCTTTGAGCTCCGATCCACAGGCATAGGAAGGTAGAAGATAGCCCCCTAGTGACTGATTCAGTACATATGCTAGAGGAATATACTGCATCTGATAAAGTTAGTGAATGTTATCAAGCAGTCAGATTAGATGCGCTTACTCTGGTCTGTAGATTGGAAGCCAATAGACGAGACATCCACCTAAAACCAAGTGGTGGGCTGCAAAATTCAAGAGGTCGGCAAAGATATCACTCAGGTGATACGCCATTGAAACAGGCACGTGACTCTCTCCAGAGCTGCATTAGGATATGAAACACAAGAAAATATAATCAACTCACAATCTCAAGAGGGGAAAAAAAAAAGAGGAAAGTCCGTCATCATTTACCTGCCCTCACTTTGTTCCAATGGAGCAGAAGTGAAGAAATTGGGAACATTTTTGAATGTGCAAAAGATTGTCTCATTTACCTCATCAAGTCTTTTGAACAAATCAATTCAAAATTTAGCTTTTTGTAGCATTGCAATTGCATGGAAAAGGGTGACTAATACATTATACACAACATTATCTTTTGTGTTCCATGGGGAAAAGAAAGCCGTAAGTGTTTTGAAACAACATGAGCGTGAGTAAATGATGACAATTTTAATTTTTTAGGTAAACTGTTTCATTAAGCACAAGAACCAGTTTCCGATACATCGATCAAGTGAACATCAAAATCTGATACAGTCTTCAAGACATTATTATTTAATAGTATTATTTTCTCAGGCTTGAATAAACATTACTAACTAGTTTATAAATATATAAAGATTTTTCAGTACTGATAACAAAAATAATATTTGGGTCACACTTTTTTTTAGGTCCAATTCTCACACATAAATTTTTGCTTATTAATAGTTAGTAAGGTAGTTGTTAAATTTAAGTATTGGGTAGGATTAGGAATATAGAATATGTCATGCAGAATATGTGCTTAATAAGCACTAATAAACAGCCAATATGTTAATAATAGGCATTTTAATAAGCAACTAGTTAATAGTGAGAAATGGTCCCTACACTAAAGCGTTACGAATATTTGTTTCTTGAGCACCAAATCAGAATGATTTCTGAAGGATCATGTGACACTGAAGTAATGGCTGTGGAAAATTCAGCTATACCATCACAGGCATAAATTACATTTACAAATATATAAAAAATAAAGGTATTTTAAATTGTAATATTATTTCTCAATACTACTCTTTTTACTGTATTATTGATCAAAAAACGCAGGAGAGACATTTTAAAAAGCCTTTGAATGCTAGTGTAACTGTATAGTCTTGTACTATTTGTTGTGTTAGAGGTGAGGCAAAGGATTACTGGATGACTGGCTCATATCTAAAGAGTGTTTCAAGTGGATCCATTAAAAATGCAGGTGGATAAATTGATAGGCTTACAAGTCCTCAGGAGGTTTGATGATATCTTTATGAGATCCCGTTCTCCTTGTGGACTCACGAATACCATATGGAGCTGCACAAGGGAAAAGAAAAACACTTGAAGCTTCAAAATAACAGTTAACAAATAAAAAATAATGTGGCTTTAAAGGTGAAGTGTGTAATTTATGAGCCACTAAACATAATTGAACACTGTTTACAAACAGTATTCCCATGCAACCTGAAAATCCACCTTGGAACAGCTTGTTCTTAGCTAGTCCAATCAGGTGTGCTATAGTACTTTAACATAAAAATAAATTGTACACCCTTCACCTTTGAAGACCTTAAGTTTCTAGGAACGTACGGTCTGTAACAATGGCATCAAACTGTGTATTTTTTCTCCAAACAGGTTTGGAAGCATCAGACACCATGACGTCCACATAGAGACTCTCAGTCCCATACTGCCGCAGGTTCGCTCGGATGTTCTCATCTGGTCCTCTCCATTTCTGATTCTTCCTGCTGGCTTTTCCTGCAATAGTTTTAAATGCTCACAGGTGTGTACTCACTACAAAAGCATGACTAAACCTACATTGTGTGGAAAACTGAAGGAGAAAATGATTTAAAGGCTTTTAAAAAAACATACCAATTCCATGGATAGTGTTATAATCGATGTCTGTTCCACATACATAAGCCCCAAAGTGTGAACATGCTACCAGAAGACTACCTGAAAAACAAAACGGGAGTAAGAAAATAATCATTACAGAATTTAAGATAATACAGGTAATCTCTGCAATGTATCTGTATGTAGATATATCTTTATATCTTCTTGACACTTTAAAAGTATGGCCTATACGGATTTCCAGGCAACCAGAGAGCGTTCAACTAAAGCACATCTGGCCTGCAGATCTCAGCGCATGTGGTGACAACAGACTTATGATAAAGCCCTGGCAACATCATGGCACGCTACAAACTCACAATAAGCCACGCTTTGGGAGAGAGACTGAGAGATAAATGCAGCCCCATGCTGTTTAGAAAGCCAGCAATCCTTCATTTGACTGATGACACTCGAAAGTGTCTTTTCAAAGTCAAAAGAAAGAGGAAAAGTGGGCCAACTGAGATTGAAAAGTGAGAATTTCTGAGCCATCACAAAAAAGGGAAAAAAATGATATAGAGATCTGCTCCTGGTTTGTGTTAGACACAAATAAGAAACAGAAGATGATGGCACATATCTTCAATCACCCAGACAAGCTGTCAGATGTGATTTCACTCAGAACGAGAAACAAACACAAACACCTGCTTCAGTTTGGCCCAAAATGAAGCATCTAAACTGTTCTGATTAACAACGTGCCAAACAAACTCATTTTGCAAGACTAAATGAATTAATTTGCAGAATAAAGATATCTGACATCGTGTTGGATGAGAAACTTATACACTGACTTTGCTAAATGACTTTTTATATTAAAACTGACTTTTTAATACTAGTTGTTGAAGAAACACCAATATAATGTTTCAAATTCCAATAATTATTAAATGAACACAAATAAATGTAAGTAAATTGATAAAATGCAATTTTGATAATGCATTAAAAAAATAATTCCACAAAAAATATTAAGCAGCACAACCGTTTTCAGCATTGATAATAATAAGATATATTTCTTGAGCACCAAATCAGCATATTAGAATGATTTCTAAAGACTGGAGTAATGGCTCCTGAAAATTCAGCTTTGGCATCATGAGAATATATTACACTTAAAAAAATATATTACAATAGAAAACAACTTTAATTTTTAATATTTATAATATTACTGTTTTTACTGTATTTCTGATCAAATAAATGCAGCCTCGGTGAGCAGAAGAGACTTCTTTCAAAAGCATTTAAAAATATTATCGACCCCCAACCTTTGAACAACAGTGTATATGATGGCTATTTTACAACAGCTTCAAATGTGGCTCATCCAATCAGATATTCGAGTCTGAATTTGTGTCAAAAGGCATGAATGGTTGTATTTAAAAGCCTTCTATGCGCTCAGACATTTCCTCACCTGTTCCAACAAAAGGATCGTAAACCAAATCATCAGCCTTTACTTTGGCATGATTGGCCATGATGAAGGATAGGCCAGCATCCATACTAGTGTTCCCAATGAAATGTCTCTTCTTCACACTGTAAGAGCGAATTAATTCTCTCTGACCATCTGCAATCTGATAAGAAAACAGTTTAATATTTAAGAATTAATACAGTAGGTTACCTTTTATTTCAAAGACATCATTCAGGTTTACTTTCTAGGGCACAAATCAAGCATTTTACCAATCCAAAATCTACAGCAGAAATGCTCTGATTCTGAACCGTTATATATATATATATATATATGTATATGTGACCCTGGACAAAACCAGTCTTAAGTGTCAATTTTTCGAAACTGAGATTTATACATCATCTGAAAGCTGAATAAATAAGATTGGACAATATTTGGCCGAGATACAACTGAGGGTTGGAATCTGAGGGTGCAAAAAAATCTACATAGAGAAAATCGCCTTTAAAGTTGTCAAAATTAAGTTCTTAACAATGCATATTACTAATCAAAAATTAAGTTTTGATACATTTACGGTAAGAAATGTACAAAATATCTTCGTGGAACATGATCTTTACTTAATATCCTAATGATTTTTGGCATAAAAGAAAAATCGACAATTTTGACCCATACAATGTATTTTTGGCTATTGCTACAAATATACCCCTGTGACTTAAAACTGGTTTTGTGGTCCAGGGTCATATATATATATATATATATATGGAAATATGGAAAGAGCTGCTCACCCATCTCCCAAAGTATATATGGAAAGGCTCCTCTGGGATGTCATTAGGATCAGAGCCATAATCCTCCAGCAAACAGAAAATATATTCTGGATCCTTTAGATTGACTGTCCCTTTAAATGGCAAGAAGTCTAGAGCCTGTGGCAAAAATGCATTTTATATTTATGATTTTCACTGTCCATAACAGAAGACATTCAAACTTGCCGTTAAAGCTGTTGCTAAATTAACACCAATTATGGATTGTATGTCACAGAATCAGGTATTCAAAATGTACAAACATGTAAATAAAGCAAAATACTTACATCAATCTTTTTGATTCTGTCCTTAAACACTAATGTTTTGTTGAAAGTGTAGACGTTGATCTTATAAGTTGAATTTTGTTGTAGATATGGAGCCTGTGAAGAAGTAATACAAGAGACAGTTTATTCAGAGATACTTTCTGTAAATAACATTGTATTTACTAAGAGGGGAACATGAACAAACCATGTTTTCTTCTGGATACTCCAACAACGACATCCTAAGCTCATCTGTTGTTGTTCCATGACCCCAAAGTTCAAAAGCAGACCTTGAAATCAATATTAAACTTGACATAAATGCAGCAATTCAATAATTATTACCGTTTTTTTTTTTTGTTCAATTAAGGCTTTATAATTAGATCTTTTGTTTATTAATGTCAATTAACAAACTAACAATGAGCAATATATATATATATATTTCAACAGCATTTATTAATCCTTGTTAAAAATACTTTTGTTCACTGTTTGTTCATTTCAATTCGCAGTGCGTTAACTACTTTTGGTTTTGAAATTGTAATTGTTGAAATTAACATTAAGATAAACTTATGATGTAGAAATATTGTTCATTGTTGGTTCATGTTAACTAATATAATTAACGAATATAAACAATTGAAACCTTATTGTAAGAAGGCACCCAATGTTTCACCCATTAAATATTCATACACTGGTCTTAAGCCAATCATTGACTGTATTCAAACACATGCAGAGACTTAATTGGTCATAAGGTCACAGAATATAATTTGCACAGTAATATTACATTTACAAAGTAAAAGTCGCCCAGTAAATGCAATTAGAGTAACATGTATAATAGTTTGTCATCTTGAGCATTTTACATGTGATGTAAGTGTAATAAAATACCACAACCTACTTTCCACAAACCGTTCTGGACATGACACTCCGTATATCATCTTCCGATAAGCCATTCAGTTGCCAAAAGGGAGACTTGAGAAAAGAGATAGAGTTGTTAGAAAATAAATAACATAACAATTACTTATGCCAAGTGAAAAACAATTGGGATTACCTTTTCGCTGAATGTTTCTGATGTATCAAATGGACGGTTCCTTAGAGACAGCAATGCTTTTATTTCCTGTAAACAATAATTCAGAGAGTGATATATGAATATCTAACTTACCAAACACAATTCGATCTTAGATTTAAATTAAAATAATTGCCCTACAAAACGGAATTGAACTGTGAGTAATGAGTTCTCACGAATGCCTGAGTGAACTGAAAGTTTAAAGTTTGTACCGGTAATCTAAAATCCACGTTATCATGTGCAAGATGAAGTAAATATTGTCTGCACGCTCGAGCACAGTAGAGAGCCATGTTTGTGTGCTACATTCAACATGATCCGATGAGTACATTGCGCTCGTAACAACAGTTCCTATTTGGCATCCCCGTACGTAAATCGCCTAAGCGAAAGTCTTGTAAAAGGATTAGACGTTTGTACTTTTCAACGCCTGTTTTAACTACTGTAACTCATACCCATGAGTAAAAACAAGTAAATTGCCTTTTGGGTCGAAACAATTGTGTGTTCGTGAAACCCGAATGATTTTTTTTTTCTTATGGTTTTATGTAAATAGTCCTTTTTGAAAATGGAAAAGATTTCGTGTCACCTGATGATATCTTTTAATCTTATCCACACGCTCATTAACTTCTTAAGAGGCTAAAATCTTCCCCATCATTGGTTCATCATCTCGTACAGTGACATGATTATCGTGCTCTGATTGGTTGGTTTGCACGTCAATCACTCTCACCAGAGGTCAGAAAAGTATCTACTGCTCAACTTGTAATGTATCCACTTCCATCGCTGTTACAGCATGACAACCATCCTCAAGAAGCCAAATAAAGGCGGTAAGGTTTTATTATAATACACCTAACGTGTGATACATATATTTCGATGTCAAATAAATCTTTGTAAAGTTGATTACATCGTTAAACTAAGCTGTCATAGAATGTCACTAATAATATTATAAGCTACAGTGTTCTGTCATTTTTCAGTATGAATATGGGATATTTCCAGAAAGAGATAATATTACTGATACATGTAGTTGAATGTCTGAAATGTCACTTATAAAAATGTTAATTTAAATTATAAGCTACATTTCTTCTGATCATCATAATTTTTCCTAGTAAGCTTTATTTTCCCCAAAGTCTTCAAAATGTGAGCCAAATAACATAAACAGTGTGAAACCTTAAACACACACTACAAAATATATGTATTTATTTATTTTTGCCCAGTTTTACAATCCTGGAACAGTGTTTTCTTAGTATTATTTACATGTTATTTTTACAATTTAGTTTTCATTTATTTATATTTCAGTTAGTTTTTTATTTCCAGTTGGTAATTGTAGTGTTTCAACTTATTAAAGGCAACATTTCTAATTTTCATTTAGTTTCATTTTATTTTATTAGTTTTATTTCAATTAACAAAAATATTTTTTATAGTTTTAGTTTTAGTTAGCAATAACCTAGAACATTTTTTCCTAGGATCTATCTATACGATATAGTTTAGCTTAAGTGCCCCAGCTATTGATTACATTGGGTCAGTCTTACTTGTAGACTTCATGAAGCTTTAAGTTATTTAAAGGCTGTACGACATGCAATCTTCTCACTTGCAGCCTGTGTTGTGCCAACAGTGAAGCATGCTGAAAACTAGAGCCGTCCTGTGAGCCAAAGGTCACCATGGAGACAGACGAAGCACCTGCGCAGCCTAATGACGACAAAGCAGAGACCTGCACCGTATCCGTCAAAGGTCTGACAGAGAACTGGCAGAAATGGTCCAATGACCACTGCGAGTATCAGAAACACAATCCCTTCAGCAACAGCAAGGTGATTCCCCCGCAGATCCAGCGAGGACAGGAGGGCTACGGCAGGCCCTTAGAGGGCTCCAAAACAGAGCAGAGAGGAAGAGACGCCCACTCTCACATCAGCAGAGAGGTCACAGAGCTCTGCCTGGTCATTAGGGAGATCGGAGAGACCAGGGACGATGGCAGGGTGTCTGTGCGGTTCGGAAAGCTGTTTGAGAGATACGTCACTATCTCTAATAAACTAGTGGGAGTTCTGCTGCGAGCACGCAAGCAAGGGCTGGTGCACTTTGAAGGAGAGATGCTGTGGCAGGGGAGAGATGATGGAGAGCTCATCACCTTGTTACAGTGATTTACAACAGTGCTGGACACCATGTGCCTGCCTGTCCAACTTTGCTTTATAGACATCCATTTTACTTGAACATGGGTTAGGAGTCAGTGTTATTTTTTAAGTACCACCAAACAGAATTGGAAAAATAATGATTTCAAACAGGATTCAAAACAGTCTTGTCTGTCATTGGTCAACCAGATAGGTAGTCCTGCCCCCTCTCATACCATTTGTTAAGTCAATGTTGCTTTTAGGGGCTGCTAAAAAACAGAGCAACAACACTTTTCATGTGTTCCTGCTTAAAAACACCTTAAACCAGTCGGAAAATGGTTTGCTGGTCTTAGTTGGTCTACCAGCCTAGTTAGGTTGGTCTGTTTACTGGTTTTAGAGGTACTTCAAAGAAATAGTTCACCTAAAAATGAAAATTTGCTCAGGCCATCCAAGATGTAGATGAGTTTGTTTCTTCACCAAAACACATTTGGAGAAATGTTGTATTACATCCCTTGCTCACTGATGAATCCTTTGCAGTGAATGGGTGCCGTCAGAGTGAGTTTTTCACTTCATAAGACATTAACTGATGGACTGGAGTCGTGTTGATTACTCGTGAATTATTGTAATGTTTTTCTCTCTCATTCTGACGGCACCCAATCACTGCAAAGGATTCATCAGTGAGCAAGGGATGTAATGCTAATGGCCTGAGGGTGAGTAAACTTTCATTTTTGGGTGAATTATTCCTTTAAGCAGGGTTTTTTTTTTTTTTTTTCTCAGCAGGGCAACCTACAGACGACTTAATTCTGATGATATCTCTGCACAATGATTTATCCTCAGACATTACACTCATTCACCTTTAAGTGAACAATAACAGTGCAAAATTGTGGTCTTGACAAGCCATATTCTCAAACCATAATCACATTAACATGCCATCACTTTGATGCACAGTGTTAAGGCACACAATGTTTTCCTAAACCTCTCAAAATGTTTTTTTTTTTGTGTGTGTAATGGAGTAATTTTTTCATATAATGAATCACTTACAAGAAAATTACAAGTATTGACTAGAAAATACATGTCAGCTGTTCTGTATTGAGTTGCTTTGAACTTATTCTAAACATAATTAATATGAAAATATATTTATAGTGATGATAATGTGATAGTTTTGGAAACACAAAAACTATTAAAAAGCAGATAACACATATGCAGGTTATTATTTATTTAGTTTACATGCTTATACATATCATACAACCTTACACCTCTCAATAATTAAATACATCTGAGGCAATATAGTATAATCTATGTCATGTCATAAACAGTATCATACGAAGGAAGAAAAACATAACTGCTCTTGCATCATTGTTGCAGTACAGAATATCAAAAACACTGCCATGTATTCTGATGCCAAAATCATTCAGCTAGTGTGAGGTTAAAGGTCAAAGCTAATTATTGAGATTAATTACCATTTTTAGCTCATTCATATTTAAAAACTCTTTGTCACAGCTCTGTATCCTTAAAAATCATATTACTTTAGTAAAACTGGAAGAATCCCAACTGTTCTCTATAAAAGATTAATGACTCTGTCAAATGTATCAATGTCATTACTATTCGGCATGCTTTTTTCCCCCAAAGCAATTGAAAAGTTGCTGCCGTTTTGTAGCTTCAAATTTGATTAGCCCGTCTGGCTGACGATATAACTAACAGAAAACATAGCATTATGAGTATTACAACCCTGAGGCACATGTCTGTGACCTTTTGTCATCACAGACATATTGACTAGGACTGTTATTATGAGTAACGTGGCCCTGGGCATCTCAAACATGAATGTATTTTGAGTTCCTCTAACTTCCTGTACATTCAGCTCATAGAGTTCAGCCTTTGGAGTAATTGGTCGGCCTGAAAAATAAAGACATACAAGGGTTAGCTATACATTTGCACACCAAAAGCAAGGGCAAATCAAGAATCCTATCATTTAAAACAAAGAAAACATTTATAGTAGTAGAATTGGTAAGACTAAAACATTTCTCCACACGGATCCATTTGAGCGATCAAAAACAAAAAAGGTTTTCATTCCCACTGTAGCTTGTTCGCTTTAATTTAATACAATTTGCTTGTTCCAATTACATGACAAAAGGTCTCCTTCAACAGACGTAATAACTGGCAACGTCTTGCTACGCTGAGAAAACATTTTGTTTTCTAATGCATCAGTGACCTGCTCCAAGGGAATATGATTATTAGTTTTAGTGGATGTGATTTAGTTGTGAACTAAATTACAGTGAATAGTGGATTGCATTGTTGGTTTGTTCATTTGATTGCTTACCGTTACGAACCAATACGAGTTTAGCCTGTAGATCAAGCGGGACAAGAAGCCCATCTGACTGACAGGTGCGAGAACATGGAGATGCAGATGTGTGACAGAACAGAACGGAGGCCAATGGAACCCAAACCTTGGAAATATAATTGGCATGTGATGCATCAGAACATAACTCACAATGTTCTGCATGCTTCATAAACAAGGACTTGATTTTCGTGTAAGTGGCAGATGTTTTTCATTACCTAACATCATTTAAATCAGTCACATCGTTCTTCTGAAGTATCTCTTTCCCCATCTCCACCAACTTCTCCACTAAAAACCACAAAAACAAGAGTTTGCACAGATGACTCCTCAGTAAAGCATGCTATGCGTAACTAAGCTGGGAAGTCTGACTACTTGTACACGTTAAATATGACTCATTATTTCAGATTGTTACTGTAGAAAGTAGCTACTGTCAGAAATGTCTAAACATTTACACCAGTCTTGAATAACTCACAGCGTGTTTACCTAATGCTACATGCTCTTTGCCGAGAGATTTACAATTGCCCACATGTTTACTTGGTACAACCAGATAGTGATGTGGAGCTCCAGGGTGGATATCTCTAAAACAGGACACGGTGTCATCCTGAAAAACAGGGTTTTAATTCATATAACAACAATTGCAATACACAATTTATTTGAATTAATTTGTGTTATATTGTGCTTCATTTATACATTTTCATTTTTGTTTTACATTTTCGTTATTACTTTGACAGCGCTATTGGTGACCCTGGAGCACAAAAACAGTCTTAAATTGCTGGGATATATATGTAGCAATAGCCAAAAACACATTGTATAGGTCAAAATTATCCATTCTTTTTCATGAAGATTTTTTTTTTTAATTTCTTACCGTAAAATATATCAAAACCTCATTTTTGAAAAGTAATATGCATTGCTAAGAACTTCATTTGGACAACTTTAAAGGCGATTTTCCTTTTTTTTTTCTTTTTCATTTTTGTATCTCGGCCAAATATTGTCTGATCCTAACCATAAAACCATACGTCAATGGAAAGCTTATTTATTCAGCTTTCAGATTATGTATAAATCTCAATTTCGAAAAATTGACACTTAAGACTGGTTTTGTGGTCCAGGGTCACATTTTACAAATTCTGATGTTTTTCCGATGTGCTTAAATACACTGTAAATTGTGCAATAAATAATGTTACAATGAGCGTGGAATGCTAACGATTCTATTATAAACATAATTAAATTTACAAAATAAACATGATATTTCAAAATACGTAACTCTTTATTTATTATGACGATGGCCGAGTAATCATCGCATTATTGTTTTATTAAAACACAATTACAAAGGAAACAAAATCACATTTTGCAAAGGAAAAGATGCTATACGTTTAAGGAAATACTCTGATAAATGTTAGGACACGTCGGTCTATTACTTCTATAAGCAAATATTGATTTCATGAAACATGTATTGTAATGTGTATTATGATCTTTAGCCTCTATCATAATGTCATCGCGCATCTGCTTGAGTTATGATATCGTGAATAAAGCACTGACAGCACACTCACGTTATACAGGAGCTCAGTTCCCATTTCTCCCTTCACGATTTTGCAGAAAATGCATTTTGTGTCGTATCCATCATCAGTCTGGTTCGTTGTACCGATCTCAGGTGTCGGTGTGTTTACGGCGGCTGCCATCTTCAAAACGTGAAGTCGGCGCTAATTACATCATCACAAACACTAGCGTCACGTTATTTCAACATATAAGTCCTCTAAATCCGGGCTTTTTAAAGCCAATAAATCCCAAATATGATGATCCCTTTGTGAGAGAACCCGAGTTAAAATATATGCTTGTATATGTAACGTCTAAAAAAGAATAAATGATTGGATTTTATATGGCCTTTGTACTAAATCCTAATCGATTTATTAATATATTAAATTAAAATAGTTTTTATTATTATATTAATTTATTTTTTGTATTTGTTTTAAATATTTTAATCCAATATTAACTTAGAAATATTATTTAAAAGAACAGTAAAATGACAGTGGCAGAGCATCCTAAAAAATGCAATATAAACTATTCTTGAATGCATGGTGCAAGAAATGAACGATGTATAAAAATAAAATTATTAAATTTTTTTTTTTTTTTAAATAAATTAAAAAAAGTTTTTCACAAAACTACAGGCATGTGTTGAAACATTTTGTCATCTTGTTGTAACATTTTCCATAATATAATGTTGAAATATATTTGATGTGCTATTTCCTGTTACTTCATTTATAGAAGTCCAGATTTTTAATCAAATTTATTCAGATTGTGAAATTATGAAGAAAACTCTAGCCACACTTCAAATATAATTTCATGCTCATAAAATGCACGCTCAAAATCTGATTATAGGAAACATTTTCCATTCAACTGTGAGAAATATTACACATTTCTAAGCAATTTAGGATATTTCTTCATATGATATTGCCAGAACCTAGAGATATTTATTCTTTGGTTTCACTGTTATTTCTTTTAAATGGTTAAAAATAATAATACAGTAATAATCTTTCTTCTTCTTGTATTTAGAATAAACACAACATTAAACCCTAAAACATTAGTCCCACCAAAAAGAAGAAGAAATTAACAAAGCGCTTTTACAAAAAAACAAAAAATTGAGAAGTCAAATTATTTTCTATAGTAACTAACAGTACAGTTTTAATGATAATTAAAATATGAACCCTGGTTTATTAACGGGGTGGTAACTATTTCATCCCTGCTTGTAACCCTCAAACTAGAATAGGCTTGGCAACCCCTTGTAAATTTTTAGTGACCCCTATAGTGTGGGTCATGACCCCTGGGTCAGGAACCACTGCTTTAAATTATATATATTCAAGCCCCTTTCAAATTTGATTAGTTGAGCATCTCCAACAGCAGTGAATAAGACACAGCTGTGTTATTCTTTGTTTACCGCCTATGTCTAAGGAATACTATTCATTGTGTGCAAGCTGCCAGCGCAGCAGAATTTGAGCAAAATCTCCCTGCAGAATCACTCAGACGGAGCTCCCAACCGGTTAAAGGTTACTAATCAAGAGAGGCAGAAAGGATAAGTGAGTGACAACACACTATGTTAAACTGCTCTGTTTAGCGGGTCGACCGAGCAATTAATCCCGAGCACTCCAATATGTCACGATGCCACATTTACCGCCTTAATGTATGCAAATGATGTCATTAAAATGCATGTTCATGTTTAGTCTCTAAATTAAGAGCTCATTTGCACTCCCAACAATCCAGAGATTCATTATTACAAATTACAAAAATAATAATGACTCAAGACATCAAATTTACTCTCCTTGTACACCCTCCCTTATTTATATTATGAATGTGAAAATAATTTATGTGACAATCAGCAATTTGCAGCCACTGTATTGGAGGTTGTCAGCTGGCCAAAGCTATTATGTTATCTCTTGTTCTGCGGCTCCATATGATAAATAATGTGCCAGAACATGACTGTATGCAATTACAGTCTGCTGTGGTATTGTAGGAATGCAAAGGATTATAAAAAAAAAAAAAAATTAAAAAGAGAGAGAGAGGACTAGCGAATGTAGGACATAGACGATGGTCGTGATGTGAATGGAAAATACAAACGCCTTAGAAATAACTGGGAAAATATGAAGTTAAGCACTGGCAAAAAACAACGGATCTCATGTGTCTCTAAATGATTCATGACCAAAATATCAACTCCAGCATTGAGGAAGTCAATGTTTTGTCCTGAAGAGGTTGTAGAATTATTCATGAGGCATCGGCTTTGTAAATAGATCCTGTTGATTAAAATGGAGGAAGTTGGGGGTGGCGACAACCGCAACTCATGAATCTCTGGAGAGAGAGAGAGAGAGAGAGAGAGAGAGAGAGCTACAATGAAGGGAAAATATTCAGCTTGTTTAATCATGTTCTGCCCTACTTCCAACTTCCTCTTTCATTCCATACATCCCGCTGAGACCATTGCCATTGCCACTGGTCATCGTCACACTTGGCTTTATGAATCTCAAATTAGCCTGTGTATTTTTATGAAATTAAATGGCTATGCCTTTACAGACAACATGGTTGAGAGGTCAAGAGGCATTTTAAGAGAAATGTAATCCGCTTTTTTGACTTTTCAGCTCGTTTCTGCTATTTAAAGTCACTGTGAATTGATTTTCGCAAGCTTTTACTTCCATAATGTCACACATTGCAAACAGGAGTGAAACAAGATGTTAAACAAGATATAAAGTAAATGTGAGTTTGCTAAAACAAAGCCTATGGCTAACATTATCTGTTTATTATATTGTATGTGTGTGCATTGTTTAAAAGTTTGGGCTCAGTAAGAGTTTTTAAAGAAGTTAATACTTTTAGGGTGGATGAAGTTGATTAAAAAATAAAGACATTTATAAAGTTACAAAATGTTACTAAAGGCTGCTGAAGTTCATTTTAAAATAGAAAATTTTAATTTTAATAAGTAATTGTAATAATATTTCATTATATTACTGCTAGCACTGATTAAATAAATGCAGCATTAGCAAGCATATTATATTCACAACTCCACTACAAAAGTAAACAGGGTCATATTTTATTTTAAGCTGACTTTCAGCTCTAATTGGTACTGTAATTCCAAAAAAAAAAAAAAAACTCTTAAAACTCAACTCAAAAGATTTTTTTGGAAACCTATTTTTTAATTCTCTGTTATTCTTGTGGTGCCATCAGCCAATTAGTGTTGTCAGGATGTCATTTTCCTGTGGCTCCAGAGTGACTCAGTTGGCATTTGTGCAGGGCCGCTGCTGGCCAAATGGGTGCCCTAAGCAGAATTGTATTGTTGTGCCCCCTCTGTCAAATATTATGGAAGTAAAAAAAAAAAAAGCATATAGGGATCAAAATAGAACTTTAATAAAATATAAAAGTAAATAAATAAATTGTAATTAAATTACATTATTTACAAATTACAGTTGTAGCTCTAGACAGTTACCTACAGCTAGTAGTCTGATTGATTTTATAGCCTCAAGCATTCAGAAATCACAAAAAAGAAAATTAAGCAGTTTTACTACGATAAAACCATAGTAAATTGTTTTAAGGGTTGTGATGTCCACATGTTTTTGTTGAAGAAATTATAGAGGCTGTAGCATTTCTATCACAAAAAGGTGGCCAAAAATTTAATATTAAGTGGATATTTGAATTAGCCTATGTTTGGTCAATATTAAACAAGTACAGTAAGTGTAACAGCAGCAATTACCAGGCCTTTGGTGCCCTTTACAGGCATTTGTAACATGTAATGTACATAAATTGTTTATTTTGTATTACATTATGTATTTTAACAGTGTTATTCAATGAAACCATATAATTATTAATTAACCAATCATTATTGCCTCATTCATTTTAATGTCTGATGTTGGCTTAGGTCTGTTTTTATAACCACAAAAAAAATATTATCCTAGTACTTCTTTGTAAACTATTATTTGAAGTAACGAAACAATGGTTAATTTGCGGTTACCATGGTTACAAGAACCATGATTTTTGGTTTTATTCGTAGTAAACACGTGTGCTTAGCCTGCTGCCTACTGTGTTCACCGTAAAATGCATTTTTTATAATGATATATATATATATATATATATATATATTAGTGGTGGGCCGTTATCGGCGTTAACGTGCTGCGTTAACGTGTGACTCTTATCGGGCGATAAAAAAAATATCGCCGTTAATCTATTCTCAAAGTTGGGTTGGGAGCTGGGTCTATACTACGCAAGCTATGATGACTTTCACCTTGATATTTTAGCGCGGAAGTATACCTAGCCGAATTGCACTGTAGGGGGCGAGAACGAGTCTTCGAACCTGTGTGTATGCGTGCTAACATGGATGCAGCTATGAAGCCGCCAGGTTTGCTTCAGGGAAAATTTATTTTTAAGAAGCTTCCCAATGGAAATCTGCAAGTCATTTCTGTCTCTACGTTACATGGTCGCGCTCTCTGTATCGCGCGCACAGCGGAGTTCCGCCCCGGTTCGCACACACACACACACACACACACAAACAAGCGTGGCGCACACACAAGTGAGCACACTCCCACTCCTATTTGTAAACATTAAGCCGCAAAACGTCTATTTAAATATGACTTCTGTGTGTCTCTGTGTTAATGTATGGCACAGACGCGCGGGTTTGTTCACTACTCATACAGAAGCCCGCGTGACGCTTGCGGCGATATTAACGTCTGTCGTCTCACTAAATGAGGACATAAATACATGAACAACATCTCCAGAACTGCTCTGAGAGTCACTTCATGAGCATTCGAGCGTTTCATTTGAGAAAAACTATCCTCACGGCAACCCGTCAAAATAAAAGTTCGGTTTCACTTGAAGATATTGGGCAGAATGTAATAGGCTACTACTACTAAAACTATTAAAACCTTATCTTTAAGGAATAATCATACAATGTCTTCGATGTTATTATCAATATTAAATTCTTGATGACTGCTAGTTGTTTACTACTAGTAGTAAACTTATTCTGATCTACTTGGCAGAATTCAAATGAGCCACTTTAATCTAGATTAATTCCAAGATTACAGTGAGATTAATCTAGATTAAAAAAATTAATCTATGCCCACCACTAATATATATATATATATATATATATATATATATATATATATATATATGTAAGGGATAATCAACGGCTAGCTGTGCATTAAACGATTTGAATGCAGATTAAATGTTAAAAATAATGTTTTTCAATTATACTGTAATGTTGAATGGCTATAATTAATAGGGAAAATTAAGGGAAAATGCTTTTAATAGAGACACCAGTAGCAGTATTGGTATCAATACTTCATTATTAATAGGCTATACTTAGCAAAAAGATGCCACTGAAAACATATTTAAAATATACTATCTTTATGTTGTTTCTACATTAATTTGGAGGTTCAATGTGAAATTATGACAAGATAAATATGTGATTAATCATGATTAATTACAAAAAAAAAAAAAAAAAAAAAGTGTGAGGGATGAGAATGAGTATTAATGTTAACCTTTTATCAATTTTAGATTTCAATTTAATTTCTAATTTTATAGGTCCCTGTTCATGTTTATATTTATATTTTTATTTATGTATATGTATATGTTAATTTTAATATTAATATAGAACGAAAGTGTTTTTTTTTTTTTTTTAACAAAGATGGCAGAATCACGTATTTTCAGGTGATCATGCACCAGCTGAGCAACTGCTAACATGACACTTTCTCCAGGTATTATTCTGATAGCACCACAGTGTTTTTAATTCAATTAGCCTACCAAATTAACAAATAGCTTATTTACTATAGTCTCTGCACATTAACCTGATGTGAAAAATGACCTAAAGGTTGAGTTAGGTCAGTATTACCGCATTCTACCAGCAGGAGGCAGTGTTATGACATCCTTCAGCACACCCTTTGAAGTGTAAACAGTGTTTTACTCTCAGCTGTTTCATCATGTTCGTTCTTTTCAAACATCTGCACTTCTAATTCTCTTCGTCAAGTATGTGTGTAAGATAAACCATGGTAGATGTACTGTACTAGACCCACAGCCGTGGTCACAACGTAGCAACAGTAGCGCATTGTGGAAGTACTAGATATTAATGCATAAACTGTATTTACATATCTCATATATTAATGCACCGTTGATGGTAAATGCTTGCAAGTAATCTCATCAGTGTCTACTTTAATCCACACGTATCATGGAAATGTTAGCGTAGCTAAAGAGAGCAGGTACCGTGAAACTCTCTGTTTACTCAGCTGTCTGTCACTCTCTAGACATTCTCTCCTTCATTCTTGTACCTTTCTGCACAGTCCATTTACTGTGGGTTTGCAATGCACCTGGTGTTCATTTCCCTCTCCTCTTTCCTCCAGATTCAGTGTTTTATCCTGAATTAGGGGGTTTTCACATTTGGAAGTTTTGGTTCAATTTAAACAAACTGTGGTGCGATTTCTCTGTTAATGCGGTTCATTTGAATAAGTGTGAACGCTGCCATCCGTTCCTTGCGACATGCGGGTCCAAGACCACTTGTTCGACTGTGGATGTGTTCACACTTGCAGTTCAGTTCTCTTTATGGTTTTGGTCTGGACCAAAAGAGAAAATGATGTTTAGTTTTGGTTCACTTAGCATTCACACTGTCATATTTTACATCAAACTTAAAGACGCAAAACAAAAGGCAAAAGGATACGGTCACAACCTGATGGGACAACTTTTCTGATGTATATTTGGTGACCTTTTCGAACATCCAAAATAATGCTGTGTGCTGGGCTAAATGCGCTCATTTGATGTGTGTACATATGGTGGCATTTTTAACACCAAAGAACTTATAAAATTTGTAAAGGAGTCAAAACAGAAGGCAGGAATTGCTCAGTTGCACACATGGAGATCCGCTGCAAGGAGACGGTGGTTCTGACACCTGTATCAAACTGGACAAAAACAGGACTTGATGTCACAAGATGTGGCTCTTAAAAGGACAGAATGCTCACCTGGTTCTTCACTTGGATGCTACAGTGCGGTACAGGCATCGAAGATTGTCGATTAGCAAATCGATTAGCAGATCTCTTTAAGCACAATGGAGAAATTCCTGCTGCTGTTTTGACTCCTTTACTCATTTTAAAAGCTCTAGTGAGTTATCATTTGGCAAAAATTCCACCATGTGTACACAATGAGTGCATTCAGTGCAAACTGCAGTTTTGGATGTTCTGTAAGTTTGCAAAACATATGTAATAAAAGCTGTCCAATCAGGTTGTGACTGTATTCTTATGCCTTTTGTTTATCTTTAGGTTCAGTGTTAAAATTGACAGTGTGAACGCTAAGCAAACTCTCATTTTCCTTTTTAGTCCGGAGCCAAAATAACCAAAAGAACGAACTACGAGTGTAAACACTGCCTTAATCATTGCTCTCTTTTTATTCTCTCTTATATTTGCCAAGTAATGATGACTGACAGCTGCTGACATCCATGACATAATAGAATGACTGTCTGTCATAAAGTCTCTCGAATGTGTTTGACTCTCACGTGTAGGCATAAATCACATGGCGAAAGTGATCCATTAGCATTCCCTGCTCATCTCAACTGTCCTAATGCTAACACTTGTGCAGTCTATATTCATTTATCCTTTATTCAGTTATACACTTTTGATCTAATAACCTAAAAAACAGAAGCATTTTGCCTGCAGAATGGTGTATCTAGCAGGGGAAAACCCCTGTGATTTGCCTCATAGAATTGAAATATAGCTGTTTATAAGGTATGGTTTTCAGTCACATGGCCAGATATCAGCCTTACTTATCATGCATGACTGTATTTTCATTCGCAAAGGGCAATCTATCATATAACGACAGGAGATTGACAGAATACAACTTTTCTGTGCCGACAGCCCCAGTTGAGTTCCAAGCACAGAGAAGAGAATGATACCATACCCTTAAAATTGAAATACTTAAAAAGTAGAACTGCATCTTGAATGCCAAAATATAATTCCATTATAGCACCAAACAGAAAATGAATGCATAATATTGACCTGGAGTTATTCCAACACTTTTGCGATGAAAGAAAAGCCTCTTATCTAGAATTGTAATTAAAAACTGTTACTCTTTCCCAGTTTTATTGGGACTTCTTCATGAAATACGAGCACTACAGAAGAAATTTCTGCATTCATTGTACATAAAGCTATTCTTACCTAAATTCAATGGGACAGTTACATACGAAGGTTTTATAAATGATTTGCACATAATTTCTTCTGCTAAAACATTTTAACACAATGCAATTGAAAATGTACATTTGCTGCTTTAAATTCAGATGCCTTAAAATTACAACCTGCAGTGATGAGTTTATTATGCGTTTCGACCACTTTGAATTTAATTACAGATGTAGAAAATTGTGAAACTTGAGTAGAAATTGTGACAAATTAAATGAATGCAGACAAAAATGTTTTGTTTTGTGAGTAATATCCAGGATTCAGGATGATACATAGTCATATCGTGCCTCACAAACATAACCTTAGATGAAAATAAATTGAACACATACGCACTTATTATGTCTGCTGTATGAAGACCGATGAGCATGTTTATATGCAAAGCAGTTTGTTCAATAACTTTTGGTTATGCTGCAGGATCGCACAGAGTAAAATTAGCTTACCAAGTTCACAAGCTGTGGAACAGCACCAAGAATGATGTAGGACGTACAGAGTGCTGCTTCTCTTCACACTGTTCAAGGTTATCACACATCACAGTGAAATTCTCACATTCTCAATCAAAGTGAATCCCCTTGAAATAGACCTGGACCATTCTTACACCAAGCTAACAGTGCCAGACCTGGATCACACACACAAGACATCTGCTGCCACTTAGAGGGGCAGCACTACTAGAACTTGACATCAAACCAGAGAACACAACCTTCAGCAATAGAACGTCAAGGTGAAAAGTGAATAGTATTTTAATTCCATAACGTGCCACATTTATGAGTAAAACAGAGTATTTAGTCAGACTGAATGAGAGTTTGCTAAAATAACGACTGACTTGTGGTTGGTTAACATTATTAAATAAATCATTATTTGATGGGTAACCTAAGTGTCAAAATGGTGTAATTTTAAAATATTTAAATTAGTGCTGGGCAACGATTAATTGCGATTAATCGCATCCAAAATAAAAGTTTTTGTTTATATAATATATCTGTGTGTATTGTGTATATTTATTATGTGTATATAAAGACACACACATACAGTATATATTTTGTAAAGATTTACATGTATTTACATGTATATATTTATTAATATAATTTATATGATATATAAATATATTTAATATATAAACATAACACATTTTTCTTAAATATATACATACATGGGTGTGTATTCATATATACATAATAAATACACACAATACACACACATATATTATGTACACAAAAACTTTTATTTTGGATGTGATTAATCGCGATTAATCGTTGCCCAGCACTAATTTAAATTGCATATTTTTATTTTAAAATTAGTCTGCACTGAGATGATTTTCATGAACAAATATAAAATGTAAAAAAAAAAAAACACTACTATTTTTTTTTAAATTTAAAATTAGTCTGCCCGATGATTACTTTAATAAATAAATACTATTTAAAAATTTAAAGGCGCTAAACTTTTTAATACAGTAAAAACAATAATATTGTAAAATACTATTACAATTTACAGCTGTTTTCTCTTTTAATATATGTATTTTATTCCTGTGATGGCAAAGCTGAATTTTCAGCACCATTACTCCAGTCTCACTGTCATATGATCCTTCAGAAATTTTTCTAATATACTGATTTGGTGCTCAAGAATTATTTCTTATCAATGTTGTAAACATTTGTGCTGCTCAATATTTTTGTGGAAACTGATCATTTTTTCAGGATTTTTCGATGAACAAAGTTTAAAAGAACAACATTAATTTTAAATAAAATAACCTTTTGTAATAGAATAATCGTCTGTATTATTTAAGTTCTTTACTGTCACTTTTAATCAATTTTATGCATCCTTGTTGAATAAAAGTATTCATTTAAAAAAAGTAGTATAGATAGACGTGTGATCATAGCTTGACTAAAAAAAAAACAATCATTACAAACTATAATATTGCTGCTGGGACTATAATTTTTTAAGGATAGCTACGCAGGAAGCTTCATAGTTTCCTCTCTCCTTCTCTCTATTTTTCAGCTGTAAAATCGGCTAATGGCTCTAGCAGTTGTGTCTGCACAGGATGGCTGTGAAAACACCTTAATTGTTACAATAACAAAAAACCCGAGGACAGTGGGGAAATCCACCATGTTGAAAACCGAGCTCGGTTCAGCCGTTTGTATCGGCATTGCCAACCGCTTGAGGAAAGCGAAGGCTTGTTTGAAGACTATTCATGCTTTTTTTATTACAACTTCACCGCGAATAATAAAAAAACTGACATGTTGTGTCGAAACAGGCAGAGCCGGAGGAAGTCGTATGTCTCGACTGCTAATTGCTGCAGAGGGCTGTCAGTGAGGTCTGTATGATCGTTATTGGTGCTCTGGGCTGAAGGCTGTGTACTGCTCCTGTGGGCCGGGGCATTCCATCCTCTTGCTTTGTTTTTGCTGAGCCAATTAGCGAGCGTGATAACATCTGGTGCAAGAGGACAATGCGACTCCGTTCACATCCCCTAAGTGAGTGTCTCTCCCTGAAGCGGCGAGGGCTTGAGCAGGCATGCTGGGAAACTGGAGAAGGAATAGCATATGGCCCCAGCTACTCTGATACAGCTGAATGACTTTCTCTTTTGCTCGCACACTCTCGCTCGCTCTCCAGTTCTCTCGCTCGCACTTTTTACCTCTTTCTATCTCTGAACGCGCACACACACACTTCACAGAAACACACACAGCCTGACTAAACAGGATTACTGGGAGATTCGAGAGGGGCATGGAGAGATGATGGAGGATAGCAAAGATCAGATTGAAATGCTGTTTAGTTTTACGAATGCGGGAGGACATGGAGGTTTTAACGGTGCGGTATTTTACCAAGCTCTCAGTGAGGATGGAAATAAAACAGGTTGCGAAACATGTTCCTATGGATGTTACCACAATTCAGAACTGTGAGATAGAAAGACAGAATTATGAGATATAAACTCACAATTATGAGATATAAACTCATGATTGCGAAGTATAAACTCAGAATTGCAAGAGTCAAAATTTTAAGATTTATATTGCACTGTTGTGTAAAAAGGGAAAAATTGCTACAAGAAATGGAATGGTTTCGTCATTGGTTTTGTTTTGAATAAATCATCGAGTGATTCAGTGACAGTAACATTTGATTCTGAATGAATCGGTGCATTTGAACAAATCGGTTGAATGAATATTTTCAGTGTCTTATAAAGTCACTTGTTGCCACCTACTGGTGCATGAATGTAACCTGCAATGTAAGGAAATTTCCACATTGCAAATGGATACAAGTAGTCCAGTGCTGTTGGAATGTATATCAACCAATCAAATTTGAGTACTGCTGTTGGCCCTGTAATGACATATACAGTATATATATGACTTTTGTTTATAGATTTTTGGAAACCTCCACTATTTTATGAAATTTGTAGTGGTCAGTGCTTCATTAACTGCCATATCATAGTAAATTCTTTAAAAATAAAAAAGAGCATGAAAAAATACAGATGCGTGATATATACAGCAATGGCAAGCATTGACTCTGCAATAGGCCTACCAGACTTTAATTTGCATTCAGCGGCTGCACTGAAATAAAACGAGCGGGTATGAATTTGAAATATGAGTGACTCTGCTCGGTTATTTGCGTAATTATAGCATAGAGAGGCTTTGCCCTGATTAGACCTCAGGCTCTCTTCCCTACAAACTCGCTGTCTGTCTTTTCTCTGTTATCAATTTGTCAGAGCAGAGTGGCGTTAAACATGCGCAGCTAGCTGGGTAATTTGATCAGATCGGTAATTTAGGAATCAATCACAAATTGGATGAAAAAGGTAAACTGTTACCCATGTGACGTGACCGCTGTCGATGTGCTGATTCGGTCACTCACGGCTGAATGAACAAATCGTTCTTTAAACGACACTGCACAAGCTGCAAACTGTTAAAGAGTCATACTGAAGTATCCGATGGGATTCTTCTGGAGTCTATGCGCTGAATTCTACACTACTAATCAAAAGTTTGTACACACTTGACTGAATTCATGTTTCTTATACCTCATGCGTAAATGTTTTACATTCATTTTCTAGACAAATGTAAAATGTGGCTACATGAAAAAGAAATAGCTATGCTAAAAAATAATAATTAAATCAATAATTAAATCAATTATTTAAAATAGTTGTTTGGTTTAGTTATCAACAAATAATTAACCTAAATAATTAAATGTAATTTTAAAAACTTTTTGAGGGTTAAAAAGAGGGGTTTTGCTGGGTTGATGTATTTCCTGTTGGAACAGGAAGTTTGGGTGGGACATACTGAAGGCTAGTCATTTTTTTCCATAAATAGCCAATAAGTTTTAGTTATGTAACATTGATGAACCATGATTTGATATTTTGTAGTGTTAGGGGGTGGGAGATTCTCATTATAGGGAGCATTTCAAATCTGTCATAACAAGAGTTACTTGAGTGTATAATGAGAACATTTTTAGGAGAATATTATCATATAGATGGCTTCAGAGCTAATAAGCATGAACTAAAATCCACAAAACTTCAAAATTTAAAATGCCCAATGTAACCATAGCTGTAATCTAAAAGAAGAAGGCAAAAGATCGTTATGAGCTATTTAACATTTTTTGGTCATTGCATACTTCCCAATCCTTACATTTGTATTATATTATCATTTTGATGACTTCGATATTATTCTAAAATATGTAAAATAGTAAGATAAATATAGAATAAAGATTGAATATGTGTGGCCAAATATTTGACTGTTCTAAGTTTTGAAGCACTGAGGCAGTAATATCATGCATTTCAGATTCATAATATAATCTCCCAGACATCTCATATTCTAAAATTTCTTCCATGTATTGCCATACCTCACTAATGCCTCATGGGATTGTCAGCCATTTGTTATCTCCTAGATTTCACACTGACTACTGGGCTTTCCACAGGAAATGATCCAGCAGTGCAATGAAAAGACGTGAATAGCATAGCTTGAAAGCTAATTAGGCTGCATAACACTCGCTAATTTGTAGGTAATGTAAAGAAAAGATCATGACGGCTCATAAGAACACTTCCTGAACTGTACAGCTAAAATGCAGAATCTCTGCAGGGTGAATGAAGGTCACATTCTCTTCCCGCTGTTCACAAACCTACGCCACGCGATCGCTTCTTTACCTCTGCTAAATGCTAAAAGAAAACTGTGCGCTTGACTCCGGCAGGCTGTCTGACCATATGGCCGCATTCATCATGTATCAGCGCTCATTAAAAGAGCCGTCATTAGGCACTGGTGCTCGGCTGGGTGCAGCTGCCCACACCTGACAACCCCCCTGATTCTTTCACCTGAAATCTGCTGCATAACCAGTCTGCTGCTCAGTCAGGCCACACTGTGCCTACTGCATAACCAACCATACAGACACACACAGTCACCCTGAACTGGGATCAGTTGCTGCACTAAGTGCTCGGATAACAGCTAAATTAGCATCACATTCAGGTAAAACCGCCAGAGCAGCGTAACGTGAGATAATAATGGTTGGTTGGTACCTGAAGTTCGGAGGTATAATGATCTAGGAATGATCACCATCGTGCCCTTGACACTTAACCTCTGGTTTCTCCTATAATTTGGGAACTGTAAGATGATTTCACATAACAGTAATGTTTTTTTTAACTAAAAGCGGAGTTGTTAGATATTCTGAGTTGTTGCTAGGTCATTGCTGGGTATTCTGGATGGTTGATGGTAGAGCTGCACAATTACCCAAAACGAATTATATCACATGTTTAACCACTATAGAGACATCAGAGCCAGTGGCAAATTCCAGAAGATCTGGCCGAGGTAAGGCTGTTCTCAGCGGGTTCATGAGCGCTGAATGGCTGCTGATGCCCTGGAGCTCAAATGTCTGTAAACGTCAAAGCAAATTTTAAAATAGACGTTATCTTTATTAACAAACTGCATATTTAAAGTCTAAACAAGTACATTATAGCCTGAAAAAAACTCTTAAAACAACTTTCCGTGACACGAAACAATAGTATTTTTAAATTTTAGTGGATTTGGGCATCTGCCATGACACTCGCTGTGAGAAATACGGCAAGCCGAGTGATACAAATGGTGAAAAGGTTGAAGAAGCTCTGTTATCACTCTAATATCGCACTCTTATCAGCCAATCAGATTCGAGGATCAGAAAGAACTGTTGTGTGTGTATACAGTATATACTGCAAATATAGTGAAACTGCATTCAAACATATTGACAGCGTGGAGTTCCATGAACCATTTGACTGCGTATCAGAGCATGTTGCAGCTTTGTTGCTATTCTTTGTTGGTTGTTAGGGCATTGTTAGGTGGTAGCTTACTGTCCCAAACCAGATCTTCCTGTCTAAAACTGTGCATGGAGAATGGCTCCAGTGTCTCATCAAAATGCCTGGCTAACATGCATCATACAGTAAATAGTAAGCCATAGACTGACTACAGACAGTGGCTTTATAGGCAAGTTGCTTCTTGAAACGTATTTTCAAGGTCACCTGACGTGGTCCCAGAGAGAGATACAACATAGGGGCCAAACCTAAAGCTAATCTCAAGAATGTATCACATGTCACAGCTCTGCTTGTTTAGTCTCGTCCATCTCCAGCCCACATTGTTGAACTTGTGCGGTTCTCTGCATCCCACACACCGCTCAAGAGCCTTAGACGGAGAGCGAGCGCTAACATACGGCACGTTAAATGTCTTCAGCACCAGAGCCTTGTCCCAGATGGCTGCTGGAGTATTGTTTGATTTTCCTTGTCATCAGAATGTTAACACGCATCAGTCTCACCCGACTCTTGGCATCGAATGAAGCTTGAAAGTGGATTTTCCCATCCATATAGCAAACCATTATAACAGACTGACAGTGTGTGGTGTTTATAGTTGTACAGTCTCACCTGGTACTTGGATTTTCTCTGTCTTTTTTTTGTGTTTTTCAAGTCTCTTACGCTCACTAAGGCTCCACTTATTTGTTCAAAATTACAGTAATATTGTGAAATATTATTACCATTTAAAATAACAGTTTTCTGTTTTTATATATTTTTAAATTTGATTAATACCTGTGAATATGAATATATATATATATATATATATATATATATATATATATATGAAAGAAATTATAGTAATACTTTAGTATAGGGACCAATTCTCACTATTAAGTAGTTGCTTATTAGCATGACTATTATTAAAATATTGGCTGTTTATTAGTACTTAGGCACATATTCTGCATGACTATATTATACATCCCTAATCCTACCCAATACCTAGATAATGGCGAGAATTGGGCCTTAAAATAAAGTGAGACCACAATTCTCTCTCTCTCTCTCTCTCTCTATCAGTAGACCAAAGAATTATCTGTCTGTCTGTCTGTCTGTATGCCTGTTTTGTAGGGGAAAACCTTCAAATGATCTGTCTACCAAGTCTAGACCCTGAAGGTGTGAAGACAATGCTTCATTATTCATCTTGAGCAAACTATCTGTAGGTGCATAAGCAGTATTCATAAAGCACTAGCAATAGCCCTCCATACATGCAATGCATTATGCTTATCATAAGCTTACTGCAGTGAGTCGCCATAACAACAAAGTGGTGCAAAATGCAAATGTTGTGATCGAAGAGAGTCCAGTTATCCCTCATGTTTTTCCATAAATTATCAAGAAAGCATCAGCACCCTTAAGTAAGTTCATTAATCAAGGACTCACTAATCAGCTATGAGAAGTAATGAGGTAAATTAAGCAAAACATGCAGAGCGGCTGGGATTTTCTCCAAAGCAGCTTGAGAATCAGTGCTAAAACACTGAACAGCTTATTATAAACATTTTCAGATTCTTCAACAGAGCTCTTCCCCATCCCGAGCCTCTCAGACTACAATGACGTGGTGTGTTATTTTACGACATGAGCTAATTGTCTCAGGGACTTGTCTTGGCAGTACCTTCAGGTTTGTGATTGAGCTGAGGGCCCTGGTATTCTTTAATGAAGACTTATGAGGGAAACGATAGCTGTTGGCTGCCGAGAGGAGGTAGATTTTGGGCTGGAGCCTGAAGCCAAGGCTGGTCTGTGTCTGCCCATAGTGTGCTGTTTTCTGGCAGCATCCATACAACAGAACTCCAGACATGTGTTGTTATCTGTTGAAGAGAAATATTTAATGAAGATCTGTACAATAATGCGGTGATGCTCTGATCAAATCTCAGCTGCAGCATATCTGAGTATCATCAAGTAAGTATCTGCAGAAAAAAAAAATGCTAAGGATTATGGGCTATTTTCCAAATGTAAATTCAACTTCATGCAGTCACCTGCAGAACTACTGTAGAATTACACCTAAATGATATTAAAAGAACAATTCACCCAAAAATTTAGACAATGTAGACAATGCTATCAGAATGAGAGTTCAAACAGCTGATAAAAACATCACAATAATCCACACAACTCAAGTTTGTAAGAAACACAGAAATCCATTAAGGCATTTTAATTGGAAAAAATATCCATAATATCCAAAGGTCTGTCCACTATTGTCATCTCACATCAAAATACTGACATATTTCAACTGCTTTCACTGTTAAACAGTTTCAGTGTTTTAACTTTAACATATTTCTCTCCTGATTCAGACAAGTCTTTTTCACTGGCAAAGGCATGGGTGAAGTTAAAAACAACCTAATGATGGATTTATTTTTAATTTGTTATTACAAACATGCGTGATTTTGCTTCACAAGACATTAATTGATGGAGCTGTTCATGTGGATTACTTGTGGATTATTGTGATGTTTTTATCAGCTGTTTGAACTCTTATTCTGATGGCACCCATTCACTCCAGAGGTGAGCCATTGTGAGCAGACATAATTGAATAAATTTACAAAGAAGAAGAAGAAAAAAGTCAACTTTCCAATCAAGATCAAAATCATTTCAACATTCCAATCACGATCAGAGAGAGAGACAATTAAGTTGCAATAGAACTGCAAACATGACAACCTACTATTGCTATTATGTTAACAGTAGTTGGCTATAAATAGACTAGACAGATTGATGCCATTTTATATTCATTTTGGAAATGATGTGTGCCTGCTAAAGGTAATACGGATCTTTCAGTTTGTATTTGTAACATCCACCACATCTTCTCACAAAGCTGTCATGATTTAACCCAGATGTGTGCAAATGATTGTAGAACCTGAAAGGCTTAAATTCTCTCACACATGTGTATGAACAAACAAAAACAAACACCTTGACAGGCTGGCAGGGAGGCTTCTCAAAAAGCTCATTGCCACACAATATCTTTGAGAAATGAAACCCAGACCAAATTCTCTCTCTCTCTCTCTCTCTCTCCTTTATAATACATCACTTTATGCTGAATGACACTCCACATTCTTTTAAAATAGAACCCAAGAATGCATGAAGCAGTTTAAATGAAACCTGGCAATAACTCATAACCACTGAAATGCATGGCTGATTCATATCATACATTTTAAAGGATTTTGATCTCTTTGGGGATTTTAAAATGTTTGGCAAGTCATCAAGAAATCATGATAATGAGCAGCCTAAAATACACTCATTAAATTAACATATACAAATCATTCTTCTAAAGTAATTCTGAGGGTGTGTGTAAAAATGATATAGGAATAGTTGACCCCAAAATGAAAATTTACTGAAAACTGACTGGCTGTCCAAGATGTAGATGAGTTTCTTCGTCAGAACAGATTTGGAGAAATTTAGCATTACATCACTTGCTCACTAATGGATCCTCCGCAGTGCATGGGTGCCGTCAGAATGAGAGTCCAAACGGCTGACAAAAAACATCATAATAATCCACAAGTAATCCACACGACTCCAGTCCATCAATCAGCATCTTGTGAAGTGAAAAACTGTATGTCTGTAATAAACAAAATCCTACTAAATACATTATAGAATAATATTGTTTAAATATATACAGCGTATATATGTTTTAAACTGCATCTACAGTAGAACAATGTTTTAAGGCATTGTGGAAGATTCAGTTTTCTTGTCTCCTTTTCTTGAGAGTGCTGTAGTCTGTAATTAAGACTTCAAAGACAGATGTGGGCAAGACATAGACCACATGGTGGCAAATCAGACAGGAATTGTGGTGAAGCATTTTTTAGAGGGGAGTGATCTTTCAAGTGACAGTATGATCGGAGAGAAAGTAGAGAGATAAATGGAAGGGGACTCCCAAGACCAAAGCTGTGATTGGGACAAATTAGTTTGGATTCTGAGGACCAGCTGCAGGGGTCTTTTTCACACTTGCACACACACACACACACACACACACACACACACTCACACATATGGAACAAAATTGCTGAGAGCTGCTGCAGCTGAAAAGGCAAGCGGAGCAGGAAGCTGGTCTATGAGGCGAGAGATTGTGGCAGAGATTGTGTATTATTCAGGTTCTGATTGTGACATCTGCGGCGATGGTGACTTAATCTTTGCTGCTCTTCGCTTCAGAATCGCTGTGCTGCTCAACGCCTTTTCAAAGTTGCGTTAGATCCCATCTGAAGAGAAAAAATGTGACAGCTGCTCACCCCCCTTCCTTTCCCATGGAGAGTCTGTTGCACGATGGAACGAAACAGAGGTAAGGAGGAGAGATGGAGAGTCAATCTAATTAACTTACTCCTGATCGCTCATTGTGTTACACTTAGGGGAGACACCTGCTTCACATTTGCAAAGTATGTTTTGTCTTCCTCTGATCTTTTTTAACCTCTTTACTTTTTCTTGTGCTTCCCTCTGGCCTGACTTTTCACTCTCGTGAACCTCTCTCTCTTACACTTTTCACTATGTCCTTCAGGTTCTTAGATGTATACGTGTGAGAAAATTAGCCTTAATGAGAATTTCATTTTGTGCTCCTTGACGACTGTGCATTAATTACGGGGCATTTTCTGTAACATCAACGTCCACCTTTGGGAAATTCAAACTTATTCATTCAGCTGCGGCATAACATTATTCTCTGTTCTCTGCCTCTTATGAAAAAGGATGTGCAGGGGCCAACAAGTTCTAGAGCTCCGCCATCCTCAATGAAATTAATTACCGCTGCTCATGGGCATGGAATCCAATTTACATTTTCACATAGCTTATGTCATTAAGTTTTCTTCCCAGCTTGCCGTCGTGTCATTGCACAAATATCTATTATGAAAGAGCTGTTGTGCAAATTAATCGAGAAAATGAAGAAACCCAAAGGACACAGCGCTTTCCCTATAGAATACTGTGTGGGTGTGGGAGGTACACTAAGTGTTACATTCATGTTATCTGTAAGAAATAATGTACAGTCAGATGTTCAATATAGTTGAAATTATTTTAGAATCCTAAAACTTCCAATATGCAAAACAATTCAAAGGCAAACTGAGTTAATACTAAAATCCTCCTCAATATTGTGCCTGTTGAATAAGTGAAAATAACTGAACGCACCGGACACACTGGACACAGAAAATCATTTGGTGCGACACTCACAGCGAATGCCTGCATCCCAGTATGCATACTATTCATCCTAAATAGTACATGAGTTTAGAATAACTGTGTCATCAACTGGGTATTTTAGGGTCTCTTAACTAGTTGCTTATTAGCATGCATATTACTAGAATATTAGCCATTTATTAGTAGTAATTAAGCACATATTAATACCTTATTCTAGATGACTGTAGGATCAGAACGAGTCAGACAAATTTAAGATTCGATCAGAACATCGAAACATGAGGAGCCGAAATTCCAGAGAGGCCCCAAGAAAACAGCACAATGTCATAAATTAGATCCTAGCACCAGCCCGTCTGAAGACAGCCTAACCAACAAGCCTCTTTCACAGGACAGCTTGCAACATTAAGACAAAAGAACACTTATTGATAATTCCAACCTAGGAAGGAGACTGTCAAATTTGGGGCAATTAATCAAGACTGATGGTCAAAGAGATGCACCGCGTGATCAGCACATGTAGATCTGTGATAGAAATCACGAGCTTCTTTAGATTGACTTTTCCCCCACACAAAGGAACCAGACTGAAATTCCTTTGTCCAAAGAACATGTCTTTTGGTCTCCATAGAACTACACAGAGACTTTCTTTTTCATATGCACCTAAAATCATCCTATAAGGACATTTCTATGCATAACCCCATATTATGTATGTAACCCACACATTAGACTATCATGTTTTAAGCACATATTATGTATGTCTTTTTAATAACTATTGAATGACTTTAAGGTTTATTCGTGTTTGGTATGTATGAGCTTGACAATTATAGCTTGAAACGTTTCTTCCAATTGATTCTTTGTCAAATGTATCATATTCTGGTTTTAGAAAACACATCCAAAAGTATACTTTGCAAGAGTGTGTAAAATACGACTACTGAACTTCCAGCCAGTGGGCAACTTGGGAAACCCCTTTTCCGGTAAGGACGGCGACAAAAGGGAATCCCTTAACACAAAAGGCAACACAATGCAAGTAACCTCCAGATTCTAACTGAGCTGGTGCATTTAATATAAATTTTATCCTCATTGAGAAACCCAATGCGAGGGTTAAATAAGTGATTGATGGTTGTTCAGGTATATGCAATAGCACATATTGCTGTAAACTTGGGATGTCACATTTTCATTCTCTTAAACTCATCCTTTCTCTCTTTCTCTCTTTCTGCAACGTGTGAATGTGTGTGTTCATGTGTTAGATTAGTTTATGTCTTAGGTTTATATAAATAAAGTCTTATTTATATTGAAAAGAGAAGTATCTTGTGTTTTGTGCTAACAAGTTAATGTCTTAATCTGCCGATCTTGTTACTGTGCTTATTAATAGTGTTTTCACTATATTTTGGATTTTAATATCCAGTGCAGAGTTGATGTGATACGGCTCGTTCAGTGAATCGCCGGCCGACTCGATGATCAGCCGCAAACAGCGATTCTGTTCAAATTCCCTATAAAATCATAAATGATTCCCTTTGAGCTAAATTAAATTATTTACCTATTAACCCTACATGAACTTATTCTACATCCCTAATCCTACCCAATACCTAAACGTAATATCTACCTTACTAACTATTAATTGTCACGGGTTGGGAGGAACGAAGACTCAAGTGCTGGCAAAAGGAATCTTCTTTATTAACAAATTATAAAATAAACAAAAACACAACTGAAACCACCCCGAAGGGGAAAAAGCCAGAGCAAACACAAGTACTGAAAACAAGACATACACGAGGCACAGGGCAGGCGTAAATAACAGGCATACCTGGCACAAAAGTGAGACGAACGAGAGCAGAACAGAAAACACAGGGAGCTTAAGAAGGGACAGCAATCAGGAACACAGCTGGGGCAAATTAAACAATAATGAGGTGAGTGGAGTTTGGGGAATTGAATCCGGGAGACAGTGACCTCTGGTGGTGAGAGGGAGCATCGTGGACCCGGATTCATGACAGGACCCCCCCTCTAAGGAATGGCTCCCAGACATTTCCAAGCACCCAACCAGGGGATGGCCAGGCGGGAGCGGGCAGGGAAGGGGAGGGATGGGGAAGGAGAGGATGGGGGAAGGGAGGATGGGGGCCAGGTCCATGTGCTGGTGGGGACCTGGAGACTGAGGCAGCGCCCGGTGGGATGGGGACAGGGCAGAACCAGCGGCCACCACAGCAGCGTGTGCGGAGCTGCCACCCTGAAACGGGCAATGGCTGGCTCCGCTGCTTCGGGAGCCTTGTGTGCGGACACCGCCGCCTCGGGAACCTTGTGTGCGGACACCGCCGCCTCGGGAACCTTGTGTGCGGACACCGCCGCCTCGGGAGGACATGGCGGACACCGCCGCCTCGGGAACCCTGTGTGCGGACACCGCCGCCTCGGGAACCTGTGTGCGGACACCGCCGCCTCGGGAACCTTGTGCGGACACCGCCGCCTCGGGAGCCTTGAGTGCGGACACCGCCGCCTCGGGAACCGTGTGCGGACACCGCCGCCTCGGGAGGACGCGGCGGACACCGCTGCCTCGGGAACCTGTGTGCGGACACCGCCGCCTCGGGAGGACCGCGGCGGGCACCGCCGCCTCGAGAGGTTCGTGGCGGGCACCGCCGCCTCGGGAGCTTTGTGAGCGGGCACCGCCGCCTCGGAGGAACTGTGAGCGGGCACCGCCGCCTCGGAGGAACTGTGGCGGGCACCGCCTCGAGAGGTTCGCGGCGGGCACCGCCGCCTCGGGAGCTTTGTGGCGGGCACGCCGCCTCGGAGGAACTGTGGCGGGCACCGCCGCCTCGAGAGGTTCGTGGCGGGCACCGCCGCCTCGGAGGAACTGTGGCGGGCACCACCGCCTCGGAGGAACTGTGGCGGGCACCGCCGCCTCGAGAGGTTCGTGGCGGGCACCGCCGCCTCGGAGGAACTGTGGCGGGCACCGCCGCCTCGAGAGGTTCGTGGCGGGCACCGCCGCCTCGGGAGCTTTGTGGCGGGCACCGCCGCCTCGGGAGCTTTGTGGCGGGCACCTCGCCTCGGAGGAACTGTGGCGGGCACGCCGCCTCGAGAGGTTCGTGGCGGGCACCGCCGCCTCGGGAGCTTTGTGGCGGGCACCGCCGCCTCGGAGGAACTGTGGCGGGCACCGCCTCGAGAGGTTCGTGGCGGGCACCGCCGCCTCGGAGGAACTGTGGCGGGCACCGCCGCCTCGAGAGGTTCGTGAGCGGGCCCGCCGCCTCGGGAGCTTTGTGGCGGGCACCGCCGCCTCGGGAGGTTCGCGGCGGGCACCGCCTCGGGAGGTTGCGGCGGGCACCGCCGCCTCGGGAGGTTCGCGAGCGGGCACCGCCTCGGGAGGTTCGCGGCGGGCACCGCCGCCTCGGGAGGTTCGCGAGCGGGCACCGCCGCCTCGGGAGGTTCGCGAGCGGGCACCGCCGCCTGGGAGCTTTGTGAGCGGGCACCGCCGCCTGGAGGAACTGTGAGCGGGCACCGCCGCCGAGAGGTTCGTGAGCGGGCACCGCCTCGGGAGCTTTGTGAGCGGGCACCGCCTCGGAGGAACTGTGAGCGGGCACCGCCTCGAGAGGTTCGTGAGCGGGCACCGCCGCCGGAGGAACTGTGAGCGGGCACCGCCGCCTCGGAGGAACTGTGAGCGGGCACCGCCGCCTCGAGAGGTTCGTGAGCGGCACCGCCGCCTCGAGAGGTTCGTGAGCGGGCACCGCCGCCTGAGCTTTGTGAGCGGGCACCGCCGCCTCGAGAGGTTCGCGAGTGGGAACCGCAGCCTCGGAGGAACTGTGAGCGGGCACCGCCGCCTCGAGAGGTTCGTGAGCGGGCACCGCCTCGGGAGCTTTGTGAGCGGGCACCGCCGCCGAGGAACTGTGAGCGGGCACCGCCTCGGGAGCTTTGTGAGCGGGCACCGCCGCCGGAGGAACTGTGAGCGGGCACCGCCGCCCGGTAGCTTTGTGAGCGGGCGCGGAGCCTTGTGAGTGGGTGCCGCCGCTCCCTCACCGACATCAGCGGAGGATCCTCACGCTGCGTCTCGGCCGGGCGGCAAAGAAAGACCCGAGACACTGGAAGTGGCTGGCACGATCCGAGGAGGTCTTGGAGCAACAGCCCAGATTGGGAGGGGCACCCTCCGCAGCTCCACCTCCTTCAAGTAGATGGCGTGGTCGACCATCTCCCAATAGGACCACGTATCTATCTCCCCAGCTCCTCCCGGTTGACAGGCTCATCCAGGCCCGCTAAAAACAGCTGGATGAGGTTGCTCCCTCTAATCCCCAGCTCCTGGCCTACCTCGAAGAGGTCTTGGCGTAATACCCAAAAGGCGATTGTCTTGTGGGCAAGGATGTGGCCCACTGGCTGGGGCCTGATTCCTCTGTCGACCAGGAGCTGGGTACAAGAAGATTCCCATTGCCGCTGAGTCTTCAAATGTCTCGTTCGTACTGTCACGGGTTGGGAGGAGCGAAGACTCAAGTGCTGGCAAAAGGAATCTTCTTTATTAACAAATTATAAAATAAACAAAACACAACTGAAACCACCCGAAGAAAAAGCCAGAGCAAACACAAGTACTGAAAACAAGACATACACGAGGCACAGGGCAGGCGTAAATAACAGGCATACCTGGCACAAAAGTGAGACGAGCGAGAGCAGAACAGAAAACACAGGGAGCTTAAGAAGGGACAGCAATCAGGAACACAGCTGGGGCAAATTAAACAATAATGAGGTGAGTGGAGTTTGGGGAATTGAATCCGGAGACAGTGACCTCTGGTGGTGAGAGGGAGCGTCGTGGACCCGGATTCATGACATTAATAAGCAGCAAAGTAGGAATTTTTGAGGGAAAAGTCGTAGTTAACAGTGAATAAGTGTTCCCTATTCTAAAGTGTTACCATATATATATATATATATATATATATATATATATATATACATTGCCCTCCACTAATATTGGCACCCTTGGTAAATATGAGCAAAGGCAGCTGTGAAAATAAATCTGCATTGTTTATCCTTTTTATCTTTCATTCAAAAAATTCACTAAATTCCAACCTATCATTGAAGTAAAACAATTGAAAGTGGGGAAAATCTCATTGTGAAATAAATGCTTTCTCTAGTTCATGTTGGTCACAATTAGTGGCACCCAATTATTGCAATGTCCTTTTCCCAGGGTAACAGCTCTGAGTTTTCTCCTATAATGCCTGAAGAGTTTGGAGAACACCTGATAAGAGATCAGAGACCATTCCTTCATACAGAATCTCTCCAGATCCTTCAGATTCACAGCTCCATATTAGTACTTCTTCTCTTCAGGCCACCCCACTCATTTTCTGTAAGGTTCAGGTCAGAGGACAGGGACAGCCATGGTAAAGATTCATTTTGTGCTCAGTGACCCATTTTGGTGTTTATTTTGATGTTTGTTTTGGATTGTTGTCCTGGTGGAAGATCCAAACACGGCCCATTATAAGATTTCTAACAGAGTCGGTCAGGTATTTATTTTTTATCTGTTGGTGTTTGATAGAATCCATGATGCCATGCATCTGAACAAGATGTTCTGGACCTCTGGCAGAAACATTAAAGATCCAGCAGTATATTTAACCGTGGACATGGGGTACTTTTTTTATCCCTGTTTGTACTAAACTCATCTGGTGGGTTTGTTGCCAAAAAGCTCTTTTTTCAGTTTCATCTGACCATAGAAGTCAGTGCCATTTGAAGTTCCAGTCGTGTCTGACAACTGAATTTGCTGGAGTTTGTTTTTGGATGAGTGAGGAGAATTTTCCTTGAAACCCTCCCGAACAACATGTGGTGATGCAGGGGATGTCTGATATTTTTTTTTTTAGGTTTCTGACCCCAAGACTCAAGTAATCTCTACAATTCTCCAGCTGTGATCCTTGGAGAGTCTTTGGCCACTCAAACTCTCCTCCTCACCGTGCATTAGGACGATATAGACACGTCCTCTTCCGGGCAGATTTTTAACATCTTTTGTTGATTGGAACCTCTTAATTATTACCCTGATGGTGGAAATGGGGATTTTCAATGCTTTAACTCTTTTCTTACAGCCACTTTCTATTTTGTGATGCTCAGCATTCTTGTTCTGCACATCAGAACTATATTCTTAGGTTTTACTCCTTGTGATGGATGATTAAGGGAATTTGGCCTTGTGTTCCTCATATTTATAATCCAGTGGAACAGGAAGTCATGGCTGGACAATTTCATGCTCCTGGTCACCCTGGTGTGCTAAAAATGTAAATATGAATGGGAATATACCTCAGAGATATTTTACTCATAAGAATTTCTAGGGGTGCCAATAATTGTGGCCAACATTCATTGGAGAAAAACATTTATTTCAACATGAGATTTTCTCCCCACTTTCAATTGTTTTACTTCAATGATAGGTTAGAATTTTGTGAATTTTTTGAGTGAAAGATCAAAAGGATAAACAATGCAGATTTATTTTCACAGCCGCCTTTGCTCATATTTATCAAGGGTGCCAATATTAGTGGAGGGCACAGTATATATATATATATATATATATATATATATATATATATACATATACATACAGTATTTAATGTTATCTGTGTTATATTTTATCTGCAACAACATTGTGAACAGCACAACAGTGAAACAAAATACATTTGGCCATTAACTGTTAAATGCATCATTATGCAAAAAAAAAAAAAAAAAACTGTTCTTTGCATGAAAGACCAATGACTGGCAGATCCACTTGCTACTTGTTTTCTCCAAAACGGTAGGAAGAATTGTGAAGGAAGTAGTGTAAATTTAATTATGAGGATGCCAACTGTGATTGACAGGCTGGTTTACAGCAACAGAATGCACGTAACTACACTAACTGCTACACACTCAAAAGTATTTTCTTCACAAAAAGAGTACATCATTTTTTAGCATAAAATAAGTAGGTAAATTGGGATGCAGAAGATGTATTCTCTGGAGCAGTGTTTCTTAATTCCAGTCCTCGCGTAACACCACTCTGCATATATTGTATGTCTCTCTTATTTAACACGGCTGATTTAGATAACCAGCTTGTTAGAAGAGACCTGTGTTCTAATCGACATGGTCCCTACACAGTGTTCTTTGCTCCCTACTCCCTAAGCACAGGAAATCTGTTGAAGTTTACTTCACTTCGGAACATTCACGGATTTGCACTACGCCACGGCCTGCAGCGTCTTCACATACAGACAAAACGTACTAAATGTGAAGTGTGACATAAAATACCTCTGTAAATATATACAATATAAATTCACGTCTCGCACACTTTAATGCCCTTTGAATGGAACATATACACTCCCTTTGAACTGCAATCATGGTGGAATATCCTGTGAAGTCCACTTAGCAGGGCACTTACAGTCAAATAGAACAAATGTCTGAAGAGATAAACGATACATACAAAATGTGTAGAGCCATGGTATGCAAGAACTGGATTTGAGAACCACTGCTCTATAGAGGCTAGCTGTTGAGTATACAGTGATTGTCAACCCGATCTCATGAAAATGCGTAGAAATAGTATGCCAAATAAAAATGAAAACTTGTGGTATTGATATGCAAAAATGGACTTTGGCGTGTATATGCTACGTGATGGGTAGGATTAGGGTTGTGGGGTAGATGCGTATCATACAGTATGTACACGAAAACTGCGTATCATATGCACACCAACAAATTTCGTATCATATGCACGCCAAACACGTTCGTATCATATGTACGCCAAGTCCATTTTTGCGTATCAATACCACAAGTTTTTGTTTTTATTTAGCATACTATTTCTACGCATTTTTATGGGACCATGCTCGTATATTATAAATATAACACATGCACTACATTCATGTTTTATATATTTGTCAATTTCTCTACAAAGCTGAGAGAAACTCAATGGTATGTTGGATGTTTTCTTATAGAAAAACAAAAATGTCATGGTTAAGTGGTCACTTTCTTTATTCAAATCTAATTGCGCTGGGCTCAGTTGCCGTGTACCAGTCATTTTTAAACAGTTTTAAAAGGCCAGTTCTCAGGATTTCCTTGGCCACCTACTTTGATAATTGCTTGTTACACAATATATCCACTTTATTGGAAATCACTTTGGTCCAAAAGTGTCTGCAAATATAAATGCATTCAGAGTACAGTTTGTCTCTTTGTGAGCAGCTGGAGAACCAGTGGATAAAATGGATGCTTCGCTCTTCCTCTACTCCGATAAGGGACTTCAGTGTTTAAGCACTCCATCTCAAGGACTTCATGAAGAAGATAACATACTGTTGTTTGTGGTTATTGTCAGTCTAAAAGTGGGTGAAAGCTCTGATGAAAAAGCCTCAAACGTTCTTTCAAAACACACTAAACAATAAATAAACTCTCTTTATGTCTTTGACAGTGCTATTGTTTCGTATGCCAAAGCTGTGTTAAACTGAAAGATGTCAGAAGTGGAAAACAAGACAAAAAGAATGAACATTTTCACTGTTGATTGTCAGCTCATGGAAGGTGTCTGGTCTAGAAGAGAGAGGTGTCTTAGCCATCTAATTGAGAAAAATTGCAGACCAGCAGCCTTTTCAAAATCACTTAGACATCGGATATAATTGTGAAGTTCATTCTTTCACAAGTCTCTCGGGTTCTGCGCACATAAATACAATAGTGCGAGCCGGGCCGTACTTTAAAACCTTGATTGCAATTAAGGTAAAGAAGTTGCTGGGGGAGGAGAAGAATCAAATCACTTTTTTTATCTCCTTTTGCTAAGAGGCTGTGGGCAGGTTGATGGGGTTGCCTTAACACACGGGATGTTTCAGAAGGCATACACATCTAAATTGGTGCATACTGGTTAGCATGACCCTGTTTGGTAAATGCCATTACTACACCTTTAGGCTATAAAAGGCATGTTTCTCTACTGATGGACATTCAAAATGTTTTCTGGTGAAACAATATTTTTTTATGTTACAGTAAGCATTATACCAATATTTTAATATGCATATGTAAGTAAGAAAAAATATACGTAAGGAATAATTGACGACGGGCCGTTGGATTATTAGAAAAATAATGCACACCCGAGGTGGTGATGTGGTCACGACGCGAAGCGGAGTGGCCGTTACACCTCGGGTTTGCATTATTTTTCTAATAATTCAATGGACCGAAGTCAATTATTCCGCTTATACTACGGTTGCCACACCTCAAGACATCGATCAGATGATATATTTCAAGGCATTCATCTAGTATTTCTACTTAAATCGCTATTGTGCGTAGGACTATTTCTTCCGCATTTCATCCAATGCCTCCGTTGCTAATTCCAAAACGTAATTTTAAACCTAGTAACGGAGGCTTGAGCCGTTGATAACAGATTAATGCAGTTAATACAGTTAATAACTAAGTTATGAGAGCGAGAGAGAGAGAGAGAGAGAGAGAGTTACCTCTGTGCGTCTCTCAATAGTGTTCGGCAGCAATGTCTCTAGTTATAGTGAAAATTAGTTCCTTTTGTTCACGAACAGCGCCGATGTTGTTACCTCGCGAGAAGTCATGTGATTTTTAAGTTGTTTACTGATAAAATTGTCAGAGTAGCGCTAACAACATTAGCGCGATGTATGTTAGTGTGTGTGCAAACTGTAACTGTTATGTATGTGCGGTCTGTGAGGGAGAGAGAGCGGGAGAGATAGAGTATGTGCTTTCCGTACATAATAAAGCGTAATTTTGTGGCAAAAACATGGACATTATCTGTCGTTTTTATCATATTGTTTACTATATTTATTTGTTTGGCCAGTGTCGTTGTGGGTCTTGGTTATTTTGCTGTTGTAAGACCTTTGAAATAACAAAAATCATTTGGCGAAGTGATATGCTCATGTAATGCGGTCAAGAGCTACCTGGAACTACATTCGCCATGCGTTTCCCTGAAAATAGTTGCACACCTTAGAAAGTTCGGCAGCCAATCAGATTCAAGCATTCAACGGCACCGTAGTATAAATGCTAAGAATGCACTCTAAAGAGTGTGCATTAACATATTTGAATCTTATATCATGAATCAGTATATATGTGATATTGGGACAATTGTTGAAACCTATAAAAATATATAAATTTTTTTTTTTTTTAAATAAGTCTCTTATGTAAAGTAAGACTGAAAAAGTGTGGAAATAATGTTTGTTTGGTTTTTTTTTGTTTTTTTTTTTTTTAATGAATACAAAATCAAAAGAAAAGCATTTATTTGACATAGTAATCTTTTGCACCATTATAAATGTCTTTATTGCCACTTTATATCAATTTCATGTGTCCTTTTTCACTATTAATTACCTAACTACCTAAAACTATTAATTTCTTTAAAAAATGTTAATGTATATACACTACCATATATACAGTATATATATACAGTATATATATATATATATGTACAGTGAGGAAAATAAGTATTTGAACACCCTGCTATTTTGCAAGTTCTCCCACTTAGAAATCATGGAGGGGTCTGAAATTGTCATCGTAGGTGCATGTCCACTGTGAGAGACATAATCTAAAAAAAAAAATCCAGAAGTCACAATGTATGATTTTTTAACTATTTATTTGTATGATACAGCTGCAAATAAGTATTTGAACACCTGTCTATCAGCTAGAATTCTGACCCTCAAAGACCTGTTAGTCTGCCTTTAAAATGGCCACCTCCACTCCATTTATTATCCTAAATTAGATGCACCTGTTTGAGGTTGTTAGCTGCATAAAGACACCTGTCCACCCCATACAATCAGTAAGAATCCAACTACTAACATGGCCAAAACCAAAGAGCTGTCCAAAGACACTAGAGACCAAATTGTACACCTCCACAAGGCTGGAAAGGGCTACAGGAAAATTGCCAAGCAGCTTGGTGAAAAAAGGTCCACTGTTGGAGCAATCATTAGAAAATGGAAGAAGCTAAACATGACTGTCAATCTCCCTCGGACTGGGGCTCCATGCAAGATCTCACCTCGTGGGGTCTCAATGATCCTAAGAAAGGTGAGAAATCAGCCCAGAACTACACGGGAGGAGCTGGTCAATGACCTGAAAAGAGCTGGGACCACCGTTTCCAAGGTTACTGTTGGTAATACACTAAGACGTCATGGTTTGAAATCATGCATGGCACGGAAGGTTCCCCTGCTTAAACCAGCACATGTCCAGCCCGACTTAAGTTTGCCAATGACCATTTGGATGATCCAGAGGAGTCATGGGAGAAAGTCATGTGGTCAGATGAGACCAAAATATAACTTTTTGGTCATAATTCCACTAAACGTGTTTGGAGGAAGAAGAATGATGAGTACCATCCCAAGAACACCATCCCTACTGTGAAGCATGGGGGTGGTAGCATCATGCTTTGGGGGTGTTTTTCTGCACATGGGACAGGGCGACTGCACTGTATTAAGGAGAGGATGACCGGGGCCATGTATTGCGAGATTTTGGGGAACAACCTCCTTCCCTCAGTTAGAGCATTGAAGATGGGTCCAGGCTGGGTCTTCTAACATGACAATGACCCGAAGCACACAGCCAGGATAACCAAGGAGTGGCTCTGTAAGAAGCATATCAAGGTTCTGGCGTGGCCTAGCCAGTCTCCAGACCTAAACCCAATAGAGAATCTTTGGAGGGAGCTCAAACTCCGTGTTTCTCAGCGACAGGCCAGAAAACCTGACTGATCTAGAGAAGATCTGTGTGGAGGAGTGGGCCAAAATCCCTCCTGCAGTGTGTGCAAACCTGGTGAAAAACTACAGGAAACGTTTGACCTCTGTAATTGCAAACAAAGGCTACTGTACCAAATATTAACATTGATTTTCTCAGGTGTTCAAATACTTATTTGCAGCTGTATCATACAAATAAATAGTTAAAAAATCATACATTGTGATTTCTGGATTTTTTTTTTTAGATTATGTCTCTCACAGTGGACATGCACCTACGATGACAATTTCAGACCCCTCCATGATTTCTAAGTGGGAGAACTTGCAAAATAGCAGGGTGTTCAAATACTTATTTTCCTCACTGTATGTATGTAGCCTATGTATGAAGAGTTTATTTGCAAAAACCGATCAACGCCACTTTAAAAAAATAAATAAATAAAAGAGCTGTTTGCCGTGCATTATTCTCCACATATAGCGCGATCTGAACCCTAAACTCGTTTTGTCAAAAAAGCCGGTACTCTCAAGGCATCGCGAGTTCACCTTTAACTGCAGAAGCCGACAAGGGCCCTTGTTGTTTGTGAACAGAAGCCGATAAATCCATTTTAGCGAAACAGCACGCTGAATTCAGGTCAGGTGACATGGCTACTTTCACTTAGAAAAGACGTGCTAGCTGAGAGGAGTTTCGTCAAAACTGACTAAAAGTGATCGAGGATGGATAATTTTGACGAACTTGATGAACCTGTGATATCTTCTTCAGGGCGTAAAAAGAAAATAAAAGCTGAAACGTTTTCACAGAGCCTTGTAAAAGCAGCGCGTTACAATGGTGAGGGAAAAGCTCCGTGTTTTGCGTGTAATCACATCCATACAGTCTATGATCACAACAACAACAACCTCTGTCAGGCATCTACATTAGCTTATCATCTGAGGAGTTTACAAAGATTAAACGAGTGTTTTTTTAAACTCTAAAACATGAAATGTCGAGTTATCAGCTTTTGCCAAAAAAAATGACTGTTGGAGTTATCTGCTTTTGCTATAAAACAAACGTTTAATATGTAAAAAAAAAACATACTTTCAATTAAGTTTAATTTAGTAAATTACCTTTATTTGTTTAAGTTATTATTACTTAATCAAAACAACTGCAGTTCGATTTATATTACTTGGAATGCGCAATAAAAAAACTAACAATATCTGAACAATATATATATATATATTATTGTAATCTCAGTTTTTTACCTGTATAAAAGACAACCTGTCCACAGAAGCAATCAAATCAATCAGGTTCCAAACTCTCCACCATGGCCAAGACCAAAGAGCTGTCCAGGGATGTCAGGGACAAGATTGTAGACCTACACAAGGCTGGAATGGGCTACAAGACCATCGCCAAGCAGCTTGGTGAGAAGGTGACAACAGTTGGTGCTATTATTCGCAAATGGAAGAAACACAAAATATCTGTCAATCTCCTTCGGTCTGGGGCTCCATGCAAGATCTCACCTCGTGGAGTTTCAATGATCATGAGAATGGTGAGGAATCAGCCCATAACTACACGGAAGGACCAGCTGGGACCATAGTCACCAAGAAAACATTTAGTAACACACTACGCCGTGAAGGACTGAAATCCTGCAGCACCCGCAAGGTCCCCCTGCTCAAGAAAGCACATGTACAGGCCCGTCTGAAGTTTGCCAATGAACATCTGAATGATTCAGAGGAGACCTGGGTGAAAGTCTTGTGGTCAGATGAGACCAAAATTGAGCTCTTTGGCATCAATTCAACTCGCTGTGTTTGGAGGAGGAGGAATGCTGCCTATGACCTCAAGAACACCATCCCCACCGTCAAACATGGAGGTGGAAACATTGTGCTTTGGGGGTGTTTTTCTGCTAAGGGGACAGGACAACTGCACCACATCAAAGGGACGATGGACGGGGCCATATACCGTCAGGGCCAGGGCATTGAAGCCAGCCAGGGCATTGAAAATGGGTCGTGGATGGGTATTCCAGCAGCATGACAATGACCCAAAACACACGGCCAAGGCAACAAAGGAGTGGTTCAAGAAGAAGCACATTAAGGTCCTGGAGTGGCCTAGCTAGTCTCCAGACCTTAATCCCATAGACAATTTGTGGAGGGAGCTGAAGGTTCGAGTTGCCAAACATCAGCCTCCAAACCTTAATGACTTGGAGAGTATCTGCAAAGAGGAGTGGGACAAAATCCCTCCTGAGATGTGTGCAAACCTGGTGGCCAACTACAAGAAACGTCTGACCTCTGTGATTGCCAACAAGGGTTTTGCCACCAAGTACTAAAGTCATGTTTTGCGAAGGGTTCAAATACTTATTTGACTCATTAAAATGCAAATCAATTTATAACTTTTTTTGAAATGCATTTTTCTGGATTTTTTTTTTTGTTGTTGTTGTTATTCTGAACCTACCATTAAAATTATAGACTGATCATTTCTTTGTCAAAATCAACAGGGGATCAAATATTTTTTTCCCTACTGTATATATATATATATATATATACACACACACACACACACACACACACACACACTGTATATATGGTAGCATGGTAGGTAAATATCCATTTTGAAACAATAATAATGAAAAGTTAGTTCTTGCCTTTTAAATCAGCAAAGATGTCCTAGCCAATATAGAGGCAGCCTTTTTCGGAAATTTACAGTCCTTCTACTTCCTGAAGACCTTGTAATCCACTGGGGGCTGAAGACACAACAATGGAATGTTAATAAATCACAAAAAAAGTGTGCAAATAACTTTAAATGCATCTAAATTATGAAAGTATTTTGTGCATAATGTATTCAACTTCATGGATTGTATTTTGATTTTATTGCTGCATGTGTATTAAAATCAGGTCTATGCTTGTGTCCAAAAATGTGGACTATTAGATGTGGAAATATTTCACTCTTCTCTGAAAAATGCACCTGTGGTTTCAGCATTTGGCAGGAGTAGAGCCAGATGCTGTGCATGCGAATTTATGATGTAGGACGAGTCACGTGGCCTACTTTGAAAAACTCCATCTGTGTGTTTAAAAGCGTGAGAAAGCAATGCCACTTCTGTTCTCCTTTCACCGCAAAAGTTCAAGCTTTGTACTGGACTCTGTAGTTCACAAGTTCAGCAGTTATATTTAGGGACTGATTTCAGCGTTGCTTTATCTGCCTGTCGGCCTGTGGCTCTTAAACCCAGAGTTTTGTTCCTTTTCACATTCCCATATTTCCATGAAGGAGTTTTGATTGGTCACAGACTTACACACATGCTGGTGGTAAGGCCAGCTCTACACATTTCACTTGTTAATAAGAGACAGCGTACAAAGTGGAAAATGTGAACCGTGTCTGACTGTGGCACATCCAGCCATTACGTCTGCGCTCAGACACCACTAACCCTCTTTGGCTGTTGCACACCCTGCAAAAAAATAAGCAACATGTTGGCCATGATGTTCAGGCAAAAGTGATCTTCAAAGTTTTTGCATGAAAATAAGCCTTGGATATAATGGCTTCCTGTTCTCACATCCTTAATCACCTGCTATCCTGCATATAAATTCGCCTCTGACGTTACTTCTGATCCAGCTGGCTGATACAACGGCGCGAGTCAAATGTCTTCAGCTTTCCTCTGCGCTCTCATCTCTCCTCCCCCTTACTCTCCTCTGGGTTCGTGTCACGGTGATGGATTTAACCCAAATAAACTCATTTATCTTTCAATTAGGGCCAGCCCCATAATATGGTGTGGATTATGAAGTAATCCAGGCGCTGAGGTCTGTGAGGAGGAGTGGGACCGCACCTATTTAAACACTGTAGTGAAAATCGCCCACTGCTGACAACACAGCCAAATGCACACGTCATTGCTGGTGCTTTCATGGAGCGTTTCCTCTGGCTGATTTGAAATTTGAATATTATCATTATTCTGATTTATTTGCTTGGCTGTGGGTGAGTAATGCGGTCAGGGGGTGGCAGGGTGTGAGTTTCAACTCCAAATGTTCAGGTACTGGGCCACTGTGCCTGGCTATTAATCTCAGCCATCTGTAGAAAAAAAAGGCCAGTGTCACATGTGTGTGGTCTTTCTGGGTTTTATTTTCACTTGTAAATGTTCAGAATAACTGAAATGTGAATGTTTTCAAAACAAAACATTATTACCAAAGTTATTTCATGTCGAGTCAGTTTCATGTAAGACTAATACCTGGAAAGAGCTACCTGTTAGTGTTCCCATTCATCTTCATGGCAGTTGTTCGGCTGGTGCAGGAGCCCCTGAAAGTATGTGATTAGTGTTGATATTGCTTTTATACAACAGCTCATTGAACAAAAAGTCAATATTGAGAAACCTACATCTATTGCCTCTACCTACATTTTTGCAAAAACATACTGTGCAGTTGATATGAACACTAGTGTGAGTAAAACACTGACAACTTTTTTTGTAATGTATACTAATACATTTTGATATTTACATCACGTAATCAGCTCCATATATCTGGCTTTTCTTAGTAAATGTGCTTGGTAGTTCACCTGGTAAAGCTGTGCTTTTGATGGCAAACACTTAAGTCCAGTGAAACACAAGTCACTATAAAAGAGCTGAGACTGCTGTGATATGTACAAAACCAGCACAACAAAACATTGTCACATTAATCTGAATATGCTTTTAGTGCTACTCACTGGACATTTTAAATTAAAAATTGTTGCAAAACGTGCAAGAAGCACCATAATATCATTTTGCGGAAATGTTGCCACAGGCAAGTTTTTTTCGAGCCTGGGTTGCTGTTTAACTTTGTGTGTTATTGTTCTACAAATGGAAAAAATATATATATTAAAAATTGGAACAAGATTACTGTTGTCAGAAGAGAGGATCTCTTAGCAGCTGTATTAGAAACATCCCTGCAGTAGTGTTTACTAGTTTTTGTAATTTAATACCAGGATAAAATAACACAAAGTATACAGTACATTTTTAAAAAGCAAAATATAACAACACTTTGTCATATTTATAACGTTAATTATTGCCTAAATGCCTCAAAAGTTCCAAACAAAGCTATAGATGAATTATCCATAGTGCTGCAGTCACTTTCCTGAATGTGTTTTTGAGCAAATCAGTTTAGTACTAAACGATTCAATGATTCACTCATGTTACGTTTCTGAATGAATCAGTGTGTTTAAACGAATCGGTTGAATGATGCATTGAATCGTTTAAAAAGAAAGTCACTGCCACCTAGTGGTGCAACAATGCAACATGCAGAAACAGTCACTGAAAAACCAAACAGACAAGAGGCGCGAGAGATATCAGCACTCGGAACGCCTCACTAACAACCAAATATAATTACAGGAACTAAAAGTTATAATATCAAAACATAAGCTACTAACCTTTTTGGTTGTAACACTGCACGCTCACAAATCACCCTTTTGCCATTCACATAATGCAGTGAAAGAAAAAACACCTTTTTTATAACCATATTGTTTAACAAATGAATATTAAAATAAATACAGCAATTATGGACCCAATTTGGGCCGTCACTCAAAGTTAGTGTCCAGAATGAGCACATGAACTTGTCATGGACTTATACTTAAACGGGAAAATTCCGTTCGACACCTCGCAAAAACCTCTAATGAATTTGAATGAGGACTCTATTTGTTTTCCATGTTTTATTTATTTTCTTTCTTTTCCCAGTAAATTAAATCGACCTCACCAATGCCTATATTAATCCTGAGTAATACATCGCCCTGCCATTCTGATTATTTTCGTGTTGCAGAGCTGTTCGTTATTGATTCCCCCCCTCCCTTTTTCTCTCTCCATCTCTTTCCTTTTAACCTCCCCTCCCCGTCTTCCCTTGTTTAAAACTTTAAAGGAGTAGTTCACCCAAAAATAAATTCTTTCGTCATGTTTTAACAAATCCCTATAATTTTTTTTTTAAATTCAACTGAACAAAAAGGCAATTTTCTAGAAATATCCTGTCACAAAAGCATCATAAATAAGCTGATAGCTTATTTGTGTGAGGACCACACTAATATTTGTGATTTTCACGTTAGCCTATATATTGAGCTTTTCTTTGCAAGATCATGATAGATGGAATGTCTGATTCGTGAATAAATCATTCATTTGAGTTTAATCATTTAGAATATATATTTGTCAATTTGCTAAATGTACTCACCCTCAGGCCATGTAAGATGTAGATTTTTAGCATTACATCACTTGCTCACCAATGAATCCTTTGCAGTGAATGGGTGCCGTCAGAATGATGGTTCAAACAGCTGATAAAAGCACAATCACAATCCACAAGTAATCCACATGACGCCCGACCATCAGTTAACGTCTTGTAAAGTTAATTACATGTGTGTTTGTAATAAACGTTGTCGCTACTGGGTCAAATGCGAGTCCTATAGCTATACAGCAAGTTTGCTTTATACAGTGAAAGACTCATCATCACTGAATCAGGAGAGAAATGTGCACAGTGCAAGCACTGTTTACAAACGAAAACAATCTAAAACAGTTCTAAACAAATATGTTTGTGGATTTTGATGTGAGAGGACAACAGCTGTATGAATTACTTGTGAATTATTATGATGTTGTTATCAGCTCTTTGGACTCTGATTCTGACGGCACCCATTTACTACAGAGGATCCATTAGTAAGTGATGTAATGGTAATTTCTTCCAAATCTGTTCAGATGAAGAAACAAACTCGTAAGAAAATCTTCAAATGTTCATTTTTTGGTAAACTATTGCATTTACATCCCTTTCAAAAAGGATGCAAAATCTTTAAAAGCTCCATTTATGACACTGGCTGTGAGAAGAGCGCTCAACAAATGATTAAAAATCTGTCCTTGTATGCGGGTTTGGAACAACATGAGGTTGAGTAAATTATGATAGAATATTCATTATTGGGTAAACTATTGCTTTAAGGCGTCTCTGTCATTTTGTGCTCTTAGCGCGAATCCTATTAGAGTCTTCTGGTGGGTGGCGCACAGGTCTTTAAGAGAGACTGACAAGAGCTGCAATACAGGGTGACTGTGACCTTTTAGACTGTGCCCTCCTCCTCTGCCGGTCTCACAGCCTCCCATTTAATGGTCTCCACTTTCCTCTGACCTGTGGCTTTACTTTGACGTTTTTCATATTGGTTCATTACACCAAGTCTGCAGGAGTGTTATTTTCCCCTTGCCCTGCATAACTCAAATACCTGACTCTCATCCGAGTGGGCTGGAGATCCTTGTGGCAAAGATAGCACTTGTTTGGCAGAGTGAACTCAAAATATACCAGCTTCCCTGCAGTTTTTTTCTGCTGATAGTGAGATTATAGTATCTCTAAGACATGGCTTTTCAGCTGTGGTTAAAAAGTAAAGTCTCCACCCTCTGTCAACATGATGGGAGTGAATGTGATATTTAGACAAATGCTGGCAATGCTTTTAAGTGGATCAGATTAGTTTTAAAAGTCTGTGTAAAAGTCGCAGAGAAGGAATTTGGAAGGAATCAACTGCAGCGCTGCTCATATTTGCCAGATCATTTTGTTCCAGAACATTCTCTTAAATATCTACTTGTCAGAGAGGTTTTCTGGTGAAATTCTTGAGAAGTCCTTTGTATTTATAGTAAGGCTGTAAATCCAATGCTACTTATTAATTACTTATTAATAATGATATAAATAATTTAATAAACCCAATAAATCCAATTGCAAATACATTATTTATTCCCAAGCCTCTGTTTATATATATATATATATATATATATATATATATATATGTATACACACACACACACACACACACACACACACACACACACACACACACAGCCACAATAATGTGATTTTTTTCTAATCAATTCACATCTGTAGTTTATGGTTTATAGGCACGTCTGAAGTTTATAGTCCTTGTCCATTCCAAAAAGTGAATGGGACTTTCGGGAAAGTCTGGAATGTTCTGGGCAACTGCTCTATGAAATAAAAAAGACTAGAACGTGTAATATGTGTTGAATCACATTTGACGCAAAGAACAGGTTGGAGTCACTGTTGTCCTACAGCGCTTATGATTCACTGTAGTGTGTTTTTGGTCATCACTCTCACCATGTGACTGTGAATTTTCCTAACAATGACATGACAGAAAAGTATGAAGAGTATATTAGAGAGTCTTAAAAGGGGCACTGGACCTTGAATTTGAATGACACAATCTAGTGCTTTTCAGATTGAGCAATGTATTAGAGCGAGGACAAAGAATTATATGGATTTACTTACTATTTGTATCAGTTTGGTCAGGCTTTGAAGAACTTGATGCGTTGCTTTTAGATAGATCAAAGCTGAGTAAAAAAAAAAAAAAGAGAGCAGAAGGACATACACTGTGAAGGGCAACACAATGTGAGGAGAATAAAGACTTTGCCCCGGAAAATTCATTCATCCTCAAGGATAGAGAAACTGGCACAGATAGATGCGGCCGTATAGAGTGCTTCATTGTGCCCTGACGAACTTTGTTAAATGTCCTGGACAGCATGTAACAATAACGAGAAACATTGCAGTTTAAGTTTCTGAAGCATTTTATCAGTAATAGCCTGAATGCTCAAACTAGGTTTGTTAGGTAAGCATCACATTATTAGTACTAGTAACACTTCTTTTAAACTTCTGCAGGTAACTCAGCCCATATATTTTTACTATGAGCATAAATGAAATTGCTCTATTACTTTTTTAAGTAAATGAAAGATTTTTGCCTGCCAGACAATAACACAGGTATAAAATCCTAAAGGGGGAACCAAGCCATTTGACTTGAGCTTTTAATATTTATTTTATATATATATTTTATTTTAATTTGAGTTGATTTATTTTTGGCATTATAAAGTAAAACTGAAATTATGAATGGAATGAAATGAAGTGAAATAATACATGAAATCATTTATTTATTTTTAAATTTCAGTTACAAAAATGAAACACTATTTCTTGTGGTTTTAGTTTTGGTTAACTATAATAGTCCTGTTCTCAAGTGCATCAAGGCGTAAGCATGCACTGTAATTTTGAAAATAAAATGAACACATTTCTGGAGTACTTTTTACAAGAAAATACTATTTCAGTCTTTCTAGAATTTCATGTTTAATTGAATGTGTTACTGACCATTTCTAATTATTTGTTAAATTTACTAGCAATTTCTGTGTAAAAGTTATTTCTCCACCAAATATTTTTTCAGTGTGTGCAGCACTTCATGGGAAATTATCACTGGAGTAGTTGGGTCATTTCATGCTGCGTGACTCTTCGGGAAGTGAGTAAGGCATCGCACATTCACTCTTTCATGGAAAGCCAAAAAGGCTCTGAGCAGCAGGGAAATTTCGGGAAGACAATATTCAGAAAGACACGGGGTAAAAGATGATTCACCCTGAGGAATTTAGAGCCACCGCAATACTGACCAAGACAGAGAAAGAGAGAAACAAGTCAAGAAGATGAAAGGATAAATGAAATCTACCCACAATTCCACAATTGTCATTTTAACCAGGCCAATCCCCCTGGAGGCATTTTACTTACCACAGGGCAGGGCAAGATTGTGACCTTTGTAATGCCACAGTTCCTGGATCACATACAGCTCTGACATCACATCCTTCATCTTTCAGCCAGCATGCCAGATCTGTAACCACCCTCCATTAGTCCCCTGTGGGTGCATGTACATGACAGCAATTTTCCTTAGCATCAATAAATCAATATGTGCTCTATGCACTTTTCATGCGACTCTTCACTACAAGGAATGCTTTTCATTCCATTTGTGTTGCAAAGAAACAGCTAACACATAGGCTGTCTAAATTCCTGTACATTCGTAGCATTGAATTGGATACAAAATTAACTTCTCAGCCTTTGATGAATTACATTCTTTAGGTATACAGGAGTAAATAGATTCCTAGATATACTACACCCACCTTTGACCTTCAACAAGTCAACAATCAGGTGACAAATAAACCACAAGAAACAGCTTGCTTGTTACCTATACTTGAAAAAAGACCTGCCTGCAATTTTTTCAATGTCAAAACATTGTAGAATGTTATTCTGTTCCAGTGGGTCCACATTTTCAGTGACCCCACAAAAGAATTATCTATTTTACTTTTAGCAATGCATTTTTATATACATTTTTTATATTTACACTACAGTTAAACCATTTGAGGTAAAGAAATTCATGTTGGAGAAGATTTATATTTAAAATAAATACTGTTCTTTTTAAACTATCAAAATAATAAATAATTAAAAAATAAAATGTATCAGAATTCTGAAGAAAAAAAAAAGAAGAAAAAAAAAAAAGAAGGTTCTTGTGACACTGAAAGCTGGCGTAATGGATGCTCAAAATTCCGCTTTGCCACCATCACAGGAATAAATTACATTTAAATTAGAGTAATGATTAAATGAATGATAAATAAACAATGATAAATAAACAAACAAACTTATCAACCCTAAACCTTTAAACTGTAGTGTATTTTAATTTTAACTTTATTAAGGTTTAAACATTTTTAAAATGTAATTTAAAGAAAATTTGCTTGAAAATATACAGTGGTAATGTATATATAACTATGAATTCATAAAATTGATTTTTACAATGATGGAATATGATGCAAAATATTACTGACTGGTTTCTAATTTTCAATACATTCTTACTGATGCTTATTAGCCAGCTAGATAACATCATCTTGGTGACAAATCAGCAGACTTTACAACAATGTATAATTCATCAAAGAAAACCAAACGTTGATGTACAAGTTATAAGATTTTCAGTAGAAATGCAGCACTGGCCCAAAAGGACAAGTGACAGCCTTGTTCTTTAAAATATAATAATCAATAACTGGAATATGATCAGCATATGAATCATGATTAGCTCAGACCTTTTTGTTTGGTCCGAGTTAATTGTGGCTCTCTATAATAATGTCTGACATTTACGACCAACTCCCAAAACATTTTGTGGAAACGTGCTGCCCTCTGAGGCGTAAAAGTGCATCTCCCTTCCCTTTGCAGATAAAACTTCCTGTCTGGCTTGATACAGAAGCCGCTGTGGATGGCTCTGTAAATAACTTCACCCAGTGGCTTTACCGACATCCAGTAGTGAGAGAATACTTGATTTGTTTGAGGCTCTGCCAATATTAACAGAGAATAATCTAGGCCCAGTTAGCGGAAATTGGCCAGCCCAACAGGAAGCAGGGGAAGAGGAGTTGCCTTACCCTGCGGAAGCCCTGTTGACTCTTCTGGCAGCGGAATTGTGTCTGCTAAAAACCCTGCAGGTCATGGAACAGTATTTGTTACTATGAAGCATGACACAGTGTTGAGGGAGTTATTTTAAAACTGAAGCCTGCAAAGCTACAAGCCACTCATAAATTAGAGTAGTTCAACTATAGTATACAGTCAAACACGTAGCTATAAAAATGCAGCTAAAAATACTGAAGCTATTTACTCCAACAATGTAATTTTAATAAACAAGTATGACATTATATACAGTATGCGTATATGTATGTATGCATGTGTGTATATTTATATTGTACAATATCATGCAAACTTTATAAATCTGACTGTAAATAAAATGACTGTATGTACTTTATAAATCTGACTATAAATAAAATGACTGTATGTATATATATATATATATATATATATATATATATATACATACAGTCATGGTCAAAAATATTGGCACCCTTGCAATTCTGTCAGAAAATGCAACCCTTCTCTCATAAAATTGTTCCAATTGCAAATGTTTCGGTATTCACATGCTTATTGTTTTTGTTTGCACTCCAACAACACACACACACAAAAAACCCCCCAGAAAACTCAAAAATGGACTGGACAAAATTATTGGCACCTTGACAAAATTGTAAGAAATAATTGCTTTTCAAGCATGTGATGCTCCTGTAATTTGTATTTAGACACAACTGTGGCAAATAACAGGGGTGGGCAATTAAGTAATCACACGTGCAACCAGTTAAAATGGAGAAAAGTTTAAAGACTCGACCTTTGTGTTGTGTGTCACACTGAGCATGGAGAAAAGAAGTGTAAAGAGTTGTCTGTGGATTTGAGAGAAAAAAATGTGGAAAAACATGGACAATCTCAAGGCTACAAGTCCATCTCCAGAGATCTTAATGTTCCTGTTTCCACTGTGCACAATATCATCAAGAGGTTTACAGCCCATGGCACTGTAGCTAACCTCCCTGGACGTGGACGGAAGAGCAAAATTAATGAAAATTTACAGTGTAGGATTGTTCGAATGGTGGATAAAGGACCCCGATTAACTTACAAACAAATTCAAGCTGATCAGCAGACACAGGGTACAACAGTGTCAGCTCGCACTATCCGTCGCCATCTGAATGAAAAGGGACGCTATGGTAGGAGACCCAGGTGGACACCACTGCTGACATGAAGGCATAAAGCAAGACTGGAGTTTGCCAAAACTTATGTGACAAAACCACAATCCTTCTGGGAGAACGTACTGTGGACAGATGAGAAAAAAGTAGAGCTTTTTGTTAAAGGACATCATGGCACTGTTTACAGAAAAAGAAATGAGGCCTTCAAAGAAAAGAACACAGTCCCTACAGTCAAACATGGTGGAGGTTCAAAGATGTTTTGGGGTTGCTTTGCTGCTTCTGGCACTGGATGCCTTGACTGTGTGAACGGTATCATGAAATCTGATGATTACCAAAGAATTTTGGGGCGCAACGTAGTGGCCAGTGTCAGAAAGCTGCGTCTCCACCAGAGGTCATGGGTCTTCCAGCAGGACAATGACCTGAAACACACTTCAAAAAGCACTCAGAAATGGTTACAAACAAAGTGTTGGAGAGTTCTGAAATGGCCAGCAGTGAGTCCAGATCTGAATTCCATTGAACACCTGTGGAGAGATCTCAAAACAGCAGTTGGGAGAAGGTAACGTTATCCTTAAAATCTGAATGACCTGGAGCAGTTTGCAAAAGAAGAGTGGTCCAAAATTCCAGTAGAGAGGTGTAAGAAACTCATTGGTTACAGGAAGCGACTGATTTCAGTTATTTTTTCCAAATGGGGTGCTACCAAATATTAAGTTAAGGGTGCCAATAATTTTTTCCAGTGCATTTTTTGGGTTCTGTGTGGAATTGTATCAGATTTGACTTTTCTTCTGCACTGTAAAAAATGACTGATTTTAACAGTAAAAAACTGTGAATAAGCTACGGTAAAAACCTGTTAAATGGTTAATGGTAATTTCCCCTAATATATACGGTGAAAAACTATAATAGACATTTCAGACAAGTTTACGGGGAAATACCGCTTTTGGAAGTGAAAAAGAATGTAAAATTTACAGGGAAAAAAACGTAAATTCACATTCCCAGAATTCCCTGCATTGCATTTCAAATTTTGTTTGAATTTGATGTTTTTTCTTTGAAATAACTAGGTTTCTTCTTAGTTTTTTCTTATCAGTTATGTTTATTAGGGTTGTTAAATTAATGTTTATTGCATATTTCAGTTTAATGAGTCTCACCATGATGGTGTTTAGTGCTTGTGTGAATGACACTGTACACCTTCTATATGTGTTATTATTTAAAAGCTGCTTGTGATGGGCTTTGGTTCATCATGTGACTTTCTCATCACCACCTGCATTTGGTGGTTATCAGTGTATTTCAAAGGTACAAAACAGATTTCAATACTTCAATAGGTTGGTATATTAACGGTAATTAAATATAAATTTATATTTAATAAAAAAAATTATAAAAACAATATGTATTCAAAAATACGGTATAAATTACGGTATTTAACTGTAAATTTAAGTTAAAACCGTAAAAACCTAAAATGTTGCTACCGTATATTTTACGGTAGAATTCCGGCAAACACAGCTGCTGTTTTTTTACTGTAAATTTTACAGATTTTTTTTTTTTACAGTGTGTTTTTTGTGTTGTTCCAATGCAAACAAACAAAAATAAATAAATAAACAAACAAACATGTGAGTACTAAAACATTTGCAACTGCAACAATTTTCTGAGAGAAGGGTTGCATTTTTCTGACAGAATTGCAAAGGTGCCGATATTTTTGTCCAAGCAGCTTTTGTCCATGATATTTCAGAAAGAGCAGTATTCAATCCAATTCATCATGAGCTACAATACATTTACATTTATGCACTTGGAAGGTGGTTTTATCCAAAGTGACTAACATTGTATTCAAGAAGTTATAAATATTATCAGTTAATACAAAAAAACAAAAAAACAAAACGTATATAATAAACTTATTTTGTTTGTAAATAAACTTTCTACATATTACATATCTACTTAAAATTATAATTTATATTACTAGTTAATATTAACTTATATGATACACTTATTTATGCAGTTCATAAATAATTCACAATAGTTTTTTTTTTACACATAATAAATAATTTTTCAGCATTAATTTAAATTTTTAGATGTGTACAGTTTTACATTTTAGAGTTCACATTCATTTTCATGCTAAATAAATAATCACTATGAGATTATTTGATGAGATCCAAAATATATTTTAATTTGAGAATACTAGGCCTACTTGACAAGATATCAAAAGAATCAGTGGGCTATAATTGATTTGGCCATCTTTAGATAGCATTAAACTTGAACAGATTTTACATATATTATAACACTACAAAAACACTCGAATTTATAAGTCAAAAATGTAGTGACACTCAAGCATTTAACTGAAAATTTCAATGCCTTTTACAGGGACTCAATGACCTAGTGAATCATTTTTGAACCGCTTCATTAGTATGAACCGCTCGAACGAACTGATTCAGTAAAATGAATCGCTAAACACGAGTCGCTACTCCTCAACACTGGAGGACAACACCGCAGACTCACTGACAATGGATAGAGCATGTGGGTCTGTCCGTTTGACTGCTCATACTTCAAAGTAATGATCATGTTTATGTCTCAATGTGCTCGGAGCTCGTTCCATTTATAAAGCGCAAATTAGTCAGGGAGAATGGGGAGTGGCGGGAAAGTGCTGACTAATGCGGCAGGCAGCCCGTCCAAACTCTCTGAGTGACTGAACGACCTTGTGTCGGTCAGGAAGAGACCCCTCCAGCGCACCGGCAGACAGGTGATCTGTCAGCTTCGTGCCAGGGCAGAGCGGGAGGAGAGACGCGGGAGATGCTGGAGGACACGCTCTTACACATGTGCTCCTCGCTGCAGTTTAATCTGTCACACAAGGACAGTGGTCCTCTAATTCATCATGTGTTTTATTTTGCACGACGCTTAAATCTCTCGCGTTCACGGCGGGGAGGAAGAGGAGAAGCCGAAACTGCTTAAGGAGTGAAAAATGGGTTTGACGCGCGTTCATCCTGCGGCAGCCAGGTCTCGAGTTTTAATCTGAGCGCGGTGGAAGCAGCTCAAGTTTGACTTCAGGTTGAACTTTCAGATTAATCCACAAAACCGTTTATTATTTAAATGTGTGAAAGGGATTTTAGGGGACTGAGAGTGAAACATTACTCTTAATGATGTCCCGAAATGCGGTTACATTATTTATCCCTGCAGTGGAGCTGTCGCTTCAAATTTATCGTAAAACTTCAACAAAGGCGGCAGGGGCAAATCTGCAGTTTCATCTGGGAGCTTGATCTGAGTATTTGGAACCAAATATGGTGGACAAGAAGACACAGGCTGTCTGTGTTACTCAGGATTGCATCAGACTCTTTGATGCTGATGTCATATATTTTCATATCAATTTCTAACACAGTATAAAATAGAACATTACCTCCACTTACAGGCATTGTTTAGATTAGGAAACGAATATGTAGCTTTCGGCTTTGTCCTGTCTCACTTCACAGGTAGAGTAATGGTGATTTGGATTATTTTCTCCAATTAGTTTCTTAAATGCTATTACTGTTTCTTTGGTCTTATAATTTCTTTTGCATCTAACAGATACCAGGGCTCCAAAAAGAGAGGGAAAAAATCCATTCAGACCTTTTACCCATTCTTTACATTCCCCTTAAGCAAAAACATGATGCCATTCATCTTAAGAGAAATGAAATGTGACTCTTAAGCCAATGATCTTATTGGCACTTTTCAGTTGAACATAAAATAACTAAAATAGTTTTTGCATGCATTTCATCCAGAAATGAGAATTGTGTAACATACTCACCCTCATGTTGTTTCATATCTTCTATGGAGCTAAAAAATATGCCTTTTGTTATAAGAATGTACTGCTCATTATTTTCCATGCAATTACTACAGTAAATGGGGACTGAAACTTTCAGCCTTTAAAAAGGACACAAAAGCTCCATTAAAGCACCACTGGCCTTTCCACATCATGCTTTAAAACTGCGTTTTAACATACATAAGTGTATGATTGGTGTGTGATTTCACAGTTTTAAAAAATAGTCCATATGAGTGTACATTATATTCAAGTATGGTCTATAGTTTGTGACTCAAAAGAATTAGATTAGTTTAATTTATTTTTATCATATCAAGGAAACCTAGAATGGCTGTCCAGATTTTCAGTAAAAAAAAAACAATATTCGCACAATACTATGGCCCAGTTCTCATTATATTTGGAAATATTACAGAAGAATTCACGTTTTGTATTGCACAGAAGAAAGTCAGGCATACAGGTTTGGAATGACATGAGAGTGAATAAATGATGACAGAATTTAAATTTTTGGGTGAACTGTCTCTTTAACACACTATAAAAGGTCTTTGAACAAAAGTTGAAGCACTTAGTGAGTAAAGCTATGAGTCACTAACAAGTCTCTAATGCCACGATAAACAGATTAAACTGCCCAAGATCAGCATGGCTGAGGTGGCAGGTGTGGGCCATCAAACAACTTTAGGTTGAGAGGATTGCGCAGTGCCAGGATCACACATCCAACACACAGCGGGGGCTTCGAGAGAAGCCCAGCAAGATTCACGGCTTCTATGCTCGCCTCTCTCACATTCAGACTGTTCTGGGTAGTTTAATTAACACCTTCTCTAGCTAAAATGAGCCCAGGCCAAAGTGTTCCCCAACATTGGAGAGGAGGACAGGCCGGCTGGGCCTCCGGGTGAGGCCACCCTCTCTGTGTTTGATGAATGAGCTGCCTGACAGCAGGACTTTTTTGGGGCCCTCTTCAGTCTGGCTGCCAGCATCCTCCCCCAGCCTGCTTCCTTTGAATTCTGATTTATACATCTGGTCCACTCCTTCCTGTGTGAGCAACCAGACCAGAGGAACCGCAGACTTGCCATATCAGCCACAATTGCGATGCAAAACCCAGGACCCTGCTTGACTCGGCCCGGTTTTCAACCGTCCCTCATGTAATGGATCCTGACAGGGCTCCGTTCTCATGTTCATCATGGCATGATTGAATTGGCAGAGCTAAACTAGCATGTAAATGGCGACTATACGGTTCCTACGCCATGATAGAGCAATTGTAGAGATGCTCCGAGGGACGGCAGCAGCTCCCATGACATTCATTGTGCTTGACATTCCTGACGTGCACCTAAATCTCTCTCTACTTCCTTTTATCTCTTCATCCTTCCCCTGTCAGTACATCTTTCCATCCGTTCATCACTCTTTTCGCATTTCTCCGAAACTGGCTTTTATGCCTTCAGGACGGTTGTGAGCTAGACGAGTTTAATATCGCTTGTGCTGTTAAAAATCTTCTTGCCTAATTTTTCCCTAGGAAGTAAAAAGACTTGCACACATGTCTTTGTTCTTTGCGGTTTTTACATCTATCCTTTAGTCCTAAGTTTAGATGTTGAGCTTTAAAGTGTGTGTCAGGGTTATTTTTCAGCCTCGCGGTAAAAAGTTAAAGCTAACGAAAAGCTATTGTTGGATGGCTCACAAAATAAGACATGATGAATCCTACCTTGGAACTGCACTGATGAGGGCTGCAAATTATAAGACTGACTAAGGATAAACATACAAATTAGATGAGACACACTCTGAGTCACTTCAGAAATATGCTTTGTTGACTTTGTTTTTTTAGCAACTGGGAAGTACACTGCATAAAGTGTGCCTCATTACCTACTGCATGGCAAGTCTTTCGCTTTGTTATAAAACCTAGTGAGCTTCCTACGTAGGCAGCATTTTAAGGCATCAGAAGCGTTCCGCAATGTGAAGGCTGTTGAAAATGATGCTTAAGTATGCTCCCCACTGTCCTAAAATACCTAGCATTGGCCAAAGTCTAAAACATCATTGATTGTATCAGTGTATCACTGAATATATATGTGTGCACTTTGTACATATAGTGCTTATTATCTTATCATCACACCAGTGTAAAACTCTACTGCAATCAATTGACCCTTCGCAGGGAGTTTGATTGACAGGCAATCTGACCAATCATAATGCAGAATGTACGTTTTTGTTTGTCAAACAAACCAGACAGCAGAGTACAGTAGATTATTGTTGGTGGACTTGAACTTGAAAAAATGATGTGTATTGGAGTGTATATACAGTACCTTTCCACGGTTGAAACAAGATGACTTCTGATGTTTATTCATGTTTATTTTGTTATATAAGTACAAAAGAGGAAGAGAAGTTTGGTTCACATGCCACTTGAACTGAGGTGATACAAAAAATGACATTTGAAAGCTGAGACTTTGTTTCATACCAAAAGTAACCTGCTTTATCTTGTCTATCGGCGTGTTGTCAGTGTGCTCCTTTTTCCACAATGTATTTTTCACTGAGAACATTTTGTGTGGTGTGAGAGTGGCACGGTTTGTTGGACACACAACAGTAATGAAGGGGGGCATGTCTTTGCAAAGGGTCAGTTGCGAGATATACGGTGCTCTATTTGTATGATGTACGGAGTAGCTCCATATGTAGAGTATAACTCACTTATAAGGGTTCAGGGATGGTTAGGATGTTACCTTAGAAGGGAGCTGCCTATGTAGGCAGCAGACAGCAAGGAAGCTTTTACTAGCTTTTAGAACAGAACTATTTGAGTAATACTGCCATAATCAATAGACTAGCTTGATCAGGCTGGAAGACCAAATAAAACCAGAAAACCAGTGTACGCTGGTTTAAAGGGACAGTTCACCCAAAATTAAAATTCTGTCATTAATTACTCACCCTCAAGACCTCATCATCTTCGGAACACAAATTAAGATATTTTTGATGAATTTCGAGAGCTCTCTGACCCTCCATAGACAGCAAGGATACCACCATGATCAAGGTCCAGAAACATAGCAAGGACATTGTTAAAATAATACATGTGACATCAGTGGTTCAACCATAATTTTACGAAGCTACGAGAATACTTTTTGTGCACAAAGAAAACAAAAATATCCCTCTAAGAATTTCAGCAGGGTTTATTGAGCTTAAGTACTCTTAGATACAAAATGCTGCAACATCTAAATAATATGGTCATTACATAAGAGAAAAATATATAAAGTATATATAAATACAACAAGATAATAATATATAATAATTTTTGTAGGTTTACAGGGGCAAATTCTTCAAACAAAAAATATTGGACCAACTTCAAAAGTATGGTGTTACTTGTACTTAAAAGTTGTTATTTTAGTTATGTGGCGTGGCTATAGTGTTTTTTTTTTTAATCAGAAACACTGTTTTAATCAAGGTTTGACATTTTATGAGTCTTCTGGAGCTGATGTCAGCCTGCTGGTTTTGGCATTTACAGAGCTCACAAAAGTTACCCTTTTTTCAAGGGAACAAAACAAGAGTCATTAAATGTATAAGCAAAATAAATGATATGACAATGGTTCACCTGATGCCAGTATAATTAATAATTATTTCAACATACACCCAGTGGTGGAGGTAACGAATTACAACTACTCACGTTACTGTAATTGAGTAGTTTTTTCGGGTACTTGTACTTTTTTGAGTATATTTTTAAAGCTGTACTTTTACTTGTACTTAAATACAAATTAAGCAAAATAATCTACTTCATTACTTTTAAAATCATAGTTCGTTACTGAGTACGCCCACAATTTGAATTGATATTCAAACCTTTCACGAAACTTCAGTAGCCAATAAAGATATCCGATCGTAAACGGACCAATAAAAGCCCTGATAACTGAACCGGGTCCCGGGAAAAGCCGCCGCCGCTGCAGCAGGTGAAGAGCAGCTGATTGAACAGTGAGGGAGCACAGCGTGATTTATGGACTCAAAGTTTGGAGAAACAAACTACATGGTAGCGTTATCATAAATATCTATATTTTGTTATCGATATTTAACTATCTGACACAGTTCCATTACTCATTCTCCACAGTATCTACCGTATATACACCGATACACATCCTCTCAGACAGCGAATTTGACAGCATCAGCCTCCTGTCAGTTACAGAGTCTGAATGTCCGCGCGGGATTGCAGGTATTCCGCATAGTTTTAATCATTTCCACGCAAATGTGGCGAGCGCTTTATTGTAACATGAGAACAGTCATGTAGTCACAGAAAACTGGATGCGAGCTTTCAAATAGGCCTAATTTATACAAATGAACTGCTTGTCCTCTCACTGTGATATTGTGCGCAGACTGTGTGCTATCGCGATCTCTCCGTGCTTTTAAAGTAGAAATTATTTCTCTTTGCTCCTAGATTAGACTTTGTCGAAAGTTATCAACCATTCAGAATAGATCTACACCTGACCGATGGAAATGCTACTAGAAATTTTATTGTCTGTACGTGAAATGCACCAGAAAGTCTTCCAACAATCAAAGATGGACCTTTAATTTCTTTACAATGTAAGTTTATGCTAGAAATGTTTTGGAATGGGATATTTGTCTGATTTATACATATAAATATCCTAGTCTGTCTATTAACTGCATCACTACATTGTACAGACATTACAGGTCAAAGCCATCTGATGTTCCATTTATCTAGCCTAAATAAATGGGCCTAAAATATATGGCTCTTAAATCACTGCTAATAAAAATGTAATGTTGTCATATTTCGAATACCTCAACTGAATTGAGGTCATTTGTTTTATAATTTTATTACTGACTGTACTTGTCATTTTTTTTTTTTTTTGTAAATTCAATTCAGTTTGAAATCAAATTTGAAATCAAGCGTCCTTGTGTTGTAAGCTTTTGCAACAAAGTTACCCTATTTTAAAGACACAAATACACAGAATGAGCAAGTGTTTAAGATTTACATTTTTGTAATGGTAATTGATCAATATTTATATGTATGTACATGAAGGCCTATATTAAAAGCTGTTCATCATATAAAGCGAATGTGTCTTTTTAGAAGACTTGGATTAAACCAGTTTCAAAGCTTTAAATAATGATTGCCTTGGAAAACATGGATGGACAATTTTTTTTTTTTAAATATTAAAATATCTATATGGCAGTATACAGTATTTTGTAGTTTTGCCAATGGTATTGAAAATGATTAGTTGTCATGAAACAACTTTTTAATGCACATTACTAGTCTTGTGGTGAACAATTTAACCGTGCAATACACTGGGGAAAAAAATTGTCTGCAGTTGTAATCTTTAATAAAAAACTGAAAAATTTGCTTCCACTCTGGAATGGCGTTCTCGCTCTGATGATGTCAGTTTGATGGCTTGGGGAGAATCCTCTTAAGTCGTGACGTAAGGACTGCTGTTTCCGGGTCTATGCCTCTACTTATTTCACTTGAGAATACTATCTCAACAACCATTTATGAGCACTATTTAATTAACATTACATATTTAAGCTAAGCATTTAAAAACTAGCTGTGCACACTACAGTCTCCGTGCTCACAGTGTCCCAGACACTAATATTTTAGCTGAATCACTGTCTGGCCATCTGGGATTTCAGTATGGAAATAAAGGTTAGGGTTATAATTTTTCAGTATTACATGACATCGTGTGTGTATATTAGCACAGTTTGGTGTTTTTTGGGGGTGTCTGGCAGAGCGTTAGGACCCAGAATTGGTGAAGCGTGATGTCAGACGTAACAAACAGGTATTCTTAACCACTCCTATCCAAACATGAATCTGCTATGAGCAAGAGGTGGAGCATTCAATATCCAATATTTAATTTCAGTCAATAAGATAAAAGTGGATTTTGTTCAAAGTAGCTATTATCCAGATAGATCTTTGATATGAATGAATATTTTTTTTTTCCATTAAATATCACCAGCTAAAAAGTAACTAGTAACTAGTACTCTGAGTAGTTTTTGAGACGAGTACTTTGTACTTTTACTTAAGTACTGTTTTGGCACCAGTACTTTTACTTGTAATTGAGTATTATTTCAGCAATGTAACAGTACTTGTACTTGAGTACAAATTTTCAGTACTCTTTCCACCACTGCATACACCACATTTTAAACCGAAGAGCTGTGAGCCATTTTTTCCCTGTCACTTCAAAGCAAATGAGACCTGCTGGGGAGAGTTGAACACATTTGGGGCACAAAATAGAGATGTAAACAGAACAATGAATATCTGCAGAAAAAAAGCCTAACCTTCTTTACACATTTCTGCCTGATTCTCAAAACAGATCCAGAGGAAAATGAGAATCCTCGGGCTTGAAACATGAAAGACATCAGCGCTGAGTTTTCTCCCCAGAGGTTTGGTCACACCAGTGTTTTGAGATGGAAATGAGACCGGAAGCAGCTCTGATTGTGTACTTCAGTGCTGCTAGTGTCTTCATCAGAAGGACAACTGTTTAGCTAAAGCAGAAATGGAGAAGTTAGGAACAGTTCAACCAAAAATGAAAATTCTGTCATCATTTACTCACCCTCATGTCGTTCCAAACACTTCTGTGAAAAACAAAAGGAGATATCACTGATGATCTGTCAAGCCCCAAAAGAACAAAAAAGTAACATAAAACAATTCATACAACGCAAGACTTCTGATATTGCAACTTCATACAAGAAACTAGAAATTGTTCCCTTCATCACTGCATTTCCACGTATTTAATCTCACGGTTATGAGACATTAAACATTACTGGCTTTGCAGTTTAATGCAGCAAATCTGAACTTATGCAAGCAAAATTTGAATGATGGAAATTATGACAAAATTTCCTTTTTTTATCTAAGCTATTCCTTTACCCAAACAGTGTGGAAAGTTAGGATACTGATCTATATATAGATTGGAGAGGAACAATTGGATAGAGAGAGTGTGTGGGAAGAGGATGTTACATATTGTAAGGCAAAATGAAACTTGTGCTGAATAAGTACTTTCCATCCATCTCAACCTGAAACTTTGTTCTATCACTTCGGAGAACTGTGGTTTTTCCTCAAACCCAGAGCGTATTCTGTGGATTTGCGCTGTCAGACAACACAGGAACTCAGCCAGTGACGCTCCAATTCCCAAAGCTCTCGCTGTAAAACGAGTCAATAATAAACAGAAAGTAAGAATGTATTACAGTAAAACCCTGTTAAATAGCTAATGTTAAGTTGGTTTACCATATGAAGAGTTTGCAAAAACCGATAAACGCCACTTAAAAAAAAAAGAGCTGACTGCCGTGCATTATTCTCCAGATATAGCGCGATCTGAACCCTAAACACGTTTTGTCAAAAAAGCCGGTATTGTCCACATTCAAGGCATCGCGAGTTCACGTTTTACTGCAGAAGCCGATAAGTCCATTTTAGCAAATCAGCGCGCTGTATTCAGGTCAGGTGACATGGCTACTTTCACTTTGAAAAGACGTGCTAGCTGAGAGGAGTTTTGTCAGAACTGACTAAAAGTGATCGAGGATGGATAATTTTGACGAACTTGATGAACCTGTGATATCTTCTTCAGGGTGTAAAAGGAAAATAAAAGCTGGAACGTCTTCACAGAGCCTTGTAAAAGCAGCGCGTTACAATGGTGAGGGAAAAGCTCCGTGTTTTGCGTGTAATCAGTCTATGACCACAACAACGTTTGGAGTTATCTGCTTTTGTCAAAAAACGACTGTTGAAGTTATCTGCGTTTGTTATAAAACAAACTTTTAATATGTAAAACATACTTTCAATGAACTTTAATTTAGCAAATGACCTGTAGGCTATTTAAGTTATTATTACTTTATCAAAACAACCCAACTGCAGTTTGATCGATATTACTTGGAATGCGCAATAAAAAAAAAAAAAAAAACGTGATTTCTGAAAAAAATAACTCTCAAATGAGCTCTTCATATATAGTTAAATAATATGTTTTTTTGGAAGTAAAATATATTGTTTATGGTTAAAACATTCAACAAGACAATACATTAAGTTTTGAAGTAAAATATTTAAATGTTCAATGTTTTAGTAACAATGTGAAGCACCGTAAAAAAATTTTCAATAAAAAAGTTAATTAAAAAAAAAAAAGAAGTAAAAATCTACCATTTTTTAATATAGTAAATATATACACTGGCAGTCAAAAGTCTGGAATAATTAAGATTTTTAATATTTTTCAAAGAATTCTCTCATGCTCACCAAGGCTGCATTTATTTGATAAAAAATAGCAAAACAGCAATATTGTGAATTATTTTCACAGTATAAAATAACTGTTTTCTATTTGAATATTTTTTAAATGTAATTTGTTTCTGTGATCAATCTAACAAGCTGATGTGCTCAAGAAACATTTCATATTATTTTCAGTGCTGAAAACAGCATATTAAAATGATTTCTGACACTGAAGACATTAGAGTAATGACTGCTAAAAATACAGCTTTGCCATCGCGGGAATAAATCACACACACACACACACACACATATATATATATGATTAAACTATTATTTTAAATTGTAACACTATTTCACTATATTACCGTTTTACTGTATTTTCGATTAAATAAATGCAGCCTTGGTGAGCACAAGAGACTTCTTTTAAAAAACATTAATCCCAGTGTATGTATTTTTATTACAGTGACTTTCTGGCAACCACAGCTTGCCAGAGAGTTATAAATTTAACAGGATTGTTTTTATAGCATGTATAGTGTAAAACTTTATCATCAAATTGTCCCTTTAACGGAAAGTAATTGCTTACAGGTGAACACGAGTTTGATTCCCAGTTCAATTTTCATCGGTGGACCGGCCTAGCCGCAATGTGCGGCACATGTTTAATGAGAAAGATAAGGATTAAGACATTGATGAAATAGATAGTGCCATTCTCCGCCCTGCAGTGCAAACATGAAGGGAAGTGGGTGAATTACGACACACCATGTCTGCCTGCAGTGCTTTTGTAATTACAGTGGAAGTCACCATATTTCTTACCATTAATATGGCATGAAAGTCCCTAGGGGAGCTGTCAAATTCCCACAAAACAAAGCATCATGGGTAGGTGGTGCTGATGATAATCTTAAACCTTTCTTCTCTAACTGGAAAATGTATTCTGAAAGATCCCAAAAAAGCAACACCATTACATATTCTGAAAAGCAAGCTGCTAATTTACAAATGTACGGCAGGGTACATGCTGAATCGGTTCTTTGAATCTATAAAATAATGTTGACGTGCCCTTTACAGGATCAGCAATATTATTTACATGCAAATTGATAATAAGATTGTTTTCAGGATGGGTGCTATTTTATACATCTCCGCAGCCATGCTGAGTCAGAGAACAGAGAGTGCTTGAGCAGGAGCTGTGGATTATGTAAACCAGACAATTTAATGTTATTGCAGGACAAGGATGTTTAAGTTCATGGCATCCTTTACGGGAGCAGCTCGTTCCCCCGTTCCCTGATCTGCTGCACTCTGGAGTCTCTCCTGTCATTAAACTCACCAAGTGGAAAAACAGAAACCATCACGGCAAAGAGCTTTTCGCAGCTGCTTCCAGGGAGACAATCCTCTAAACGGCCATCTTCCTAATATAACACCTGATAGAACAACTGTGCAAGAAAACACAACATTAGGACATCCAATTGATAACAGATTGCCAGTTACATTCTAATAATTGTATGTTTACTAGAGCTGCCGAATGATAATATAAAAATATAAGTCAATTATATGATTGTTAATTAAAATCATATATATATATTAAATCATAATTAAAATCATATATATATATATATATATATATATATATATATATATATGTTTAAATAAAGCATAAAATGAAGATAATATATTACATTGAACAGACATTACAAAAGTTAATGCATTGTTTGTGTTTGTTTTAATAGGATATTTATTAGGCCCAGTACAGCGGTTTATGAACTTAAGAACCATGCAGGTACTTCAAGCTTGAATTACTCCAAAGGTAGGTTATTTTTCACTGCATATTTTCATAATCAGTTGCATTAAATTAACACTTATTAACTCTTAAGCAGCCCTAATCATTTATTACATTTAATATATGTAACAAAGTACAACATAAGTTTATTTATGTTTATTTATTTCAGTTTTATTACTGTTATGTCATATTAACACATCATAATTTATTAAATAACAACAATATATACAAATATTGTTTAGTTTATGACTGCTTTTATGTATATATATATATATATATATATATATATATATATATAACAAATTAAAATTTTAATATAGAATTTATTTTAAGACTATAAAATAAGCAGACAATATAAATACATGTGTAATTAAATAAACAAATAAAAGAAATAAAGAATCTGGATGATAAAAGCTAGCGTCAAAAAAAAAAAAAAAAAAATCCATTAGCCTTTACTCCAGCTCCTTAAGATAGACTGAATAGCGTATAGTTGTATGATGGCACTCAGCCAGCATTCCCCATCAAAGGGCCATTTTCATTCAGAGGTTTATTTTTAGAAAGAAAAATGTCTTTTTATCCTCCTTCCATCCTCTCACAACCCTTTGTCTGCTTAATGCAGAGAAATAACGTGGTGGTTTAAGCTCTCAAGTTCTATATGTTCTGAAATAACTCGCCTTTTCCATTCTGGCAGTAAGCGGTGTTACTGTATATACAGTCTTTATCTGTATTTGTCTCACTGACCAGGAGTTGGGGGGGTCTTTTCCAGTGGCGCGTAGGCCATCTGCACTCCGCTGCTCTGTAATCAGCAGTGAAAACACATTTCATGGGCCTGATTACCCAGGGCGTCTGCACAACTACAGAGACAGGACCTGGAGTCTGCAGTACACACTTGCGCTTAAAACCAGCTGATGTGTGAGCCCTTCATCAAAGCTCCCTCTCCAGCAGGGGTGAGAGGGATGGGAAAAGGGCTTTGGACCTCTAGGATTCATGGTAACATGGTGAGTGGGAGGGTAACATGTCTTATTCGGTGGTGATGGCATTCGAAAATTCTCTCTGTGTCTCTCGCCTGCTGTTCGACAGGCCCGGTGGATGGCTTTCAAGTTAAGCTTTAACAACCTAAAACCGTATTTGTTAGAGAAATACAATTTGGGATCTGGAAAATGGCAACGTTCCTCGTTGGAATCTACAGTCTATCTTGTTTTCATTTCCGAGGCCTTGTGTGCCACTTTTCACAGTATCGCAGTCTGAAAATTGCACCTCCATTTTGTAATTATTTCTGCATGGGCCCGGCGTGAGGAATGACATTAGAGGAGATGATTACGACCTAGTGGATGTGGAGCTCAGTGGAGGGAACATTAATTCCAGGGAACATGCACACGTTTTCAACACACATTCTTAGATACTGCACACATCCTTTCACAAGCTTTTGGTGCCAAACGTGACTACTTAGCCACCAGTGCTGAGGGGTTAACAAACTCAAAGTAGCATAACTGCTAAATTAACATTTTTCAGTAGCTTAGATTTTTTCTAAACTAGTGGTTGTCAAATAACTGTTGTGACCCAAAAACAGGTCCAAAACTGTTCGAAAGTCTATTCTCAGTTCCCATGGTCCCAAAGTCATTGTTCCCAAAGTCTATTTTCATGGACAATATAGGAGAAAAATGCTAAATGCAAATAATAGGTGATGCACAGATATTATTTTCATGCTGTGGTTTATTAAAATCTGATATTAAAATTGATACTATTTTATTTAAATAAATTAAAAATAAATAAATAAAAAAAACACACAACTCAATCGTTTTAAATGCTACGAGTGAATGCAAGCATCAAAATGCTATAATGTGCAGTATGGATATTCCAGAATTAATCAGTTTTTTAAAGAATAGTTCAATGACTAACTCACAGTTTTTTTTGATGCCAGAATGAATCAGTGAATCACTGACTCAACAGATTCTTTTAAAATACTGCTTGATTCAGACATGAAACAAGTGGCTGTCTTCATGAGAGTCATTGAGTCATTGACTCAACTGATTTGTTTAAAAACAAATCACTCATTAAGACAGCCACGTGTTTCATGCATGAATAGATCTGTGCTTTTGAGCAAATGGGCTAAATGAATGAATGAATAACTCACTCAAAAATACAGTCATTTGTCGCCACCTACTGGTCTAACAGTGTAACCTGCAGAAAGAGCCACTGTAAAATTCCCACCAATTTTGCCCAGTAGGGCTGGGAAAATAAATCGATACATAAATCGATTCTCTCTGGAATCGATTCTGAGCTTAATTTTTAACAGCAGATGGCGCTCTAGGCTAGTTTTTAGCCACCCACTCAAATGCTCACGAAGTACGTACTGAGACATGTAAGTGGTTAAATGTACTTGCACCTCAGCTTTTATGATGTGAGATTAATGTAAACAGCCAACAACACCCTTGTAATTTGCTTGAACCTTTTCAAACTTTATGAATGATTATCTTAAGTTCAAGTGGTGTTTGTAAGGAATTGAAAGCAAGCAGACTACAGTTGTTTCTAAAGCATTCAGTGCCACTAAGCTCAGAATCGATTCAAGGGAAAATTGTGATGCATTCAAAAATTTCAGAATCGATGCAGAATCATTCCTTGATTCACAATGCATCGATTTATTGTCCCAGCCCTAATGCACAGACTAGTCTGTCTGTAATACACAAACACTGTCACTGGACTGTTATATCAACACTATTGGAGTGCTGCGCAATCTGCCAATCAGATTAAAGAACCAAAATTGTTGTAAAATTAAATAAATTACTTATTTAATATTTAAAACCCTATCACTCCTTCAATAGCTTCAATACATTTAACCACTTTTTTTAGTAGCGAGAGTGTAGCTAACTATGTTCTCAAAAGTCTAGCCTGAATGTAAAGTAGGAGTCGCCTGCAGTTTGACAAGCTTTAGTTGCAAAGTAGCTTTCCAATGGTGTCACCCACAGAGTTACTGGTTAAACAGAATCACAAAAATGTTGCCTCAGCCTGAAATTCAATATATGCATTACATATACACAAAATGATTTCTTGACTGTCCCATAGTGCTTTGGGGGAAGTTAACCATTTATATGATATGTCTCCTGTACGTCTGTGCAATGTGCAAACATTTGAGAGTAGAGTTATGGCAGACTGGGGCTCACATTCCACTTGTCTGCCGTATAAAGTCACGAAAGAAATTCACAAATGTCACTTTCCACACACGGCTTGTAGCGTTGGGGTATGTGAGATTCACAGCATGATTTATAACGCTCGTGTGACAGCTGAACAGTGGCCATATCATGAGATGGGAGCTCATTTCAAACTGCAAGCGCAGGTCTATTCACATGGTCAGCGGTTTGCGTTAATTTCTCTCCCTCTTTCTCTCCCTGTCTCTGTTCCACTCGTCTCTGTCAGCTCCCCTCAATGGGGTTGGTTAAATCGTCCATAACACATAAACGCTCGTTTATAAAAGCTGACAGACATGGCAGTCGTTTACAGAAATTAATTACCTTCCACTGGAGCTTCATGCGTCAGTCACGCTAGACCAGTCTCAACTACCTCCATTAGAGACACCTCCACCTGCTGAAAGACAGACAGAGAGAGGGAGACCCATAAAACACATCTTTTCTTGCCAATAATTTCATTCATGATGGCGTTCCAGACAGAAAGCCAAATTGTTTTGATCTTTTTTGTTGTTTTTCTGGAAAAGGCAGCGACTTTCATTAATCTGTGGTTGGTTAATGAAGCCAATCTGTTGAATGTTCATACGACGCCACCATGACTCTCTAATTACGGACACAGATCAGTTGAGCTTGGTTAGCTTTTAGCTTAATGAATGCAACATGGCAGAAAGCGCTACATCTCGGCTCTATTAACGGAATAATAATTTATCCATTGCCGCTTTTGCAGAGATTAAAATGAACTGGTATTTTTAGTGCCGTTTCTCCAACTCTACAGCGGCGTATTAATGCAAACTTGTCACCCATAATCTCTGCTTGGTGTGATTTTCTGAGAAAAGCCTCTCCATCACTTGTTTATCAGGGTATATGCCAAATGGAAAAACAGGAACTAGTTTAATATCCACCCATTTCAACATGAAACGGCATTTGCAAACCATTTTACTTCGGCAATCTGATGTATTTCCAAGCGAAGCAGGATGTTCAACGAGATAAAAATGTAGGGTGGGAAATTACAAAGACAAATACGCTATATATTTCTTTGGAATAACATGCGCAATAAGACCAAGAATGTGTTTTACAGTGAAAGTCCACCCAAAAACTGCCTTTTTGAAAAATGTCAACTGCTTTTGTTCTTACAATGTAAGTAAAGGGGTCCAGTGATCTTTTGGACCCCATTAACTTTCATTACATGGACAAAAACAGTTCTTTCCACCGAAGAAAGAAAGCCACACAGTTTAGGAACAACATGTGGGTGAATAAATGAAAAGTAAATTGGCTTATATTTGATTTTTTTTAGGTTGTTTTCCTTTTTCCTCTTCCCACCCAGCTCTTTCTCATTTCATTCTTATTCTTCTAAAGCATTTAAAACCCATCCTCACACCCTCCTCTTCGAGCCAGCTCATTGTAGTACCGCCAGTTACTCAAATGACACACTTAAAGAAACGTAGGATGAAATCAGTCATTTGAAGAGTAGAAGATTGCGCTTCTTGCCGCGTCGTGTGTCTGGTGTGAATCTGTGGCCGCTCTTTGCCGGCAGAGGATCTAATAAGTGCGCCGCTGTGCTGTGGGTCGCCCAGTGTGAGATTAGAGGAACTCTATTAAACTTTATGGCTTCGAGTCGAAGCGCGGGGAACAAAGCTGTGTGAAATGAACCTCAACTACCCCGGGACTTAACAAGGCGCTCATGAGTGATAAAACACACTGGGACGTTTTCTTGGAGATGGGTGGGTTGGTTTCGAGCCCACCTACAGTACTTCACCGATATTTTAAAACATATTGTGTTTTCTCACCCATTTGAGCACTGCTTTGGGAGGAAGTTGAGATATTGGTATTATGTGTCTGTCATTTCAAACGTTTTTACTAAAGAGTGCCTTTTAACCCTTCTGTGTTACAGTTGTTGGCTATTTTGACCCAGTTAACACAGGTTATGTTCAGAATTGCTTGTACTTGTATTATTGCTGTAGTATAATATGCATACTGTGCACTGTATGCAAATTTTCTGTATGAACAGAATACCTGAAGAGAGCAGTATACAACAGTACATGCTGCATGGCATATTGTATTCCACAATGCATGTGTTAAATTTGACCTTTCAATTCCAGTGTGATGGATGAAACGGGAGTATTATCAGCTGCGATTTTTAACATTGAGAATTGCAAACTATAGCATACAATTTCTGCCATATTTATATACACTATATTGCAGAAATAATTAGAGAAGCACGCTAGTATGCTATTCTGAACATACTGTAGCTATTAATTTCTTCATTAGTCGATTGGACTGCCAAATGTTACAGTTTTTCAAAGCCAAATGTTTCTAGGGCTGCATTTAAAACATTTAAATAATATTAGTTTTCTGCGGTTAGTAATTTACTGTATGGTCTGTGTGTGTGTATTTAGACAAGCATACATTACTGGTGGATAAACGAGGTAGGGTGTCCTACATAGGGCATCCATCCACTTGTGGGACATGCAGCCGTTCTTGTCTAGGAAACCATAGCTTGCAGGGCCTGGAGAAAATGCTGACATGAGATCATGTAGCACTAACTAGCACTAAGTGGATTTGAGTAAATATCAGCATTAGGTAAATATTAGTATAGTTTAGGAAGCTAAAAATGGATGTTGCATTGAATATGTTTTTTGTTGTTGTTTTTTAGTGTTAAAGGGGTCATATGATGCGATTTCTTTTTTTCATTTTCTTTAGTGTGATAGTGATATGTAGCTGTTTGTGCATGTATAAGATCTGCAGAATTACAAAGCTCAAAGTCTCCCACAAAATGATTTATTCTATCTAAAAGAGAAGGCTGATCCAGACCGGGCTGAAACGCCTCATTAAAACACGCCCCCACATGTCTACGTCACAATGTGGAAATATTTGCATAATGCCGCCCAAATGTGCACGCAAAGAAAGAAGGCGTGGTTTCAGTAACCGCAGTAGTGTTGATACAGCCATGCCAGGGAGACGCTGTGTGTTTCTATGCGAAAGCAAAAGCACTTTATTTGGCCTTCCGAAATTAGATGCAATTAGGAATCATTATTAAGATTTGTTTACAACAGAACATCACAAACCAAATGTTCTAATTTGTGCAATGCCTTTTATGGACGACTGTTTTGTGAACCTGTGAGGAGAGTACAAGGCTGGCTGTGCACAAAGGCTATTTAAAAAAAAAAAAAAAGGGTCAATTCGGACTTTGCTATGACAATCTGGCGCTTCTGAATCAGCGACTGTAAGTATGTTTTGTTATTAGTTTAAGTATTTGTTATTTACTGTTCAAATGCGGAGTTTTGCGCAGTGTAGAGTAACACGTTGTGTGTGTGTGAGAGAGAGAGAGAGAGAGACAGGGTCACATCACAGTGGAGTCAGCTGTCTTAACCGCGGCATGTGTACTGCAAATACATACGAGCATCATCACTGTCTGTCGCGCGACTCTGTTCCCCTCTTGGGCTTGAACTGATGGTAAAACTAAGGACATTATTAACTGTCTTTATATTTACTTTGAAAGCTAAAGCTCACGATTATGGTAAGGGGCTTTACATTTCCAACGCGCTTTTGGTGTTCCGCTAATCACAATGGACTGTTAGCTGGCCAGTCAGAGCAGACTGCACTTGTCAGAAGGAGGGGCTTTGTAGAAAACGACGTGTTTGAGAGAGGCAGGGCATAGAGGAACTACAATAATGTACAGTATTGGAAAAATAATGTGTTTTCTGAACATTAAAGCATGTCAGCATATTCTGTTACACCAAATACATCATATGACCCATTTAAACAGACCATATTAATCACAGGACATTAACATATTAAATCTCCCAGCTCAGATTTTTATACAAAACTGAACTTAAAATGCAAAAAAAGAAGAAAAAAAAAAAAAAGGTTTCACTTTATTATGATGGTCCCTTTAACACATTTTGTTGACTATAATTAATGTTGCACCTAAGTGTCTACTAACTCTAGTGTTAGTAGAGTATCAGTTGACTGGTAGGGTTATGGTTAGAATAAGTTGACCTGTAGTTACTTATAGTCAGTCGAATGTCTGCAGGGAGACCATCACAATAAAGAGTTAGCAGATATGAAGCAGACAGTCTACTAATACTCTAATGAGAGTTAGTTGACATATTGGTGCAGCGTTACTTATTGTCAACAGAATGCTCAAAAGGGAATATCAAAATAAAGTGTTACAGAGAGAAAAAAAAGAACAAATATATAAATAAAAACTAAGATACTACTGACTATTGAAGTAGTGAGGTTATGTGGCCACAATACAAAAAAAAAAAAAAAACACACACACACACACACACACAAAAAGTACAAATGCTGCCACTGGGTCAGTACTCCTTCAAAATATACTAATATATACCATTTAGGTACTAATATGTACACTTTATGTATGCTACTTTATGTATTTATGTATAAAGAAAAGGACATTTTCTAAAGTAAAAATAAGTGAAAATAAATATGATGGGAAAATTTTTTGGAATATTATTAATGAAATAATGGGTAGGAAATCAGGTCAAACTCCTTTTTTTTTATTGAGACAGGTGATTTATTTTTAACTAAATCAGATGAAATGTTTATTTTAATGACTTTTTTTTATAAATAAAGTGAATAAACTAGAAATGTTAATTGATAATATTACATCAAGTGAAAGGCAAATTGAAAAAATAACAAGTGATAAGCCAGCTCTATGCTTTGAATTGAATAAAGTAAATGTACAACAAGTGGAACAAAAATTATCAATGATAAATATAGATAAACCATCGGGAATGGATAACTTAGATGGTTGCCTTGTAAAATTAGCAGCCAGCTGTTTGGCGGAACCAGTTTGCCACATTTTTAATATCAGTATTAAAAAAGGGATTTTCCTTTAGCTTGGAAAGAAGCAAAAGTTATTCCTTTACAGAAAAATGCAGCACTGAGTTTTAGTGGTGCTAATAGTCGACCAATAAGTTTATTGCCAGTTCTTAGTAAAGTGTTTGAAACGATAGTTTGTGAACAAATTCAATTCTTCTTTAAGGAAAATAGTTTGTTCTCTGATTTTCAGCATGCATATCGAGTAGGACATTCAACAGGAACAGCATTAACACAGATAACTGATGATTGTTTAGTACAGATTGATGATAATAATTTAGTAGGAACAGTATTGTTGGATTTTAGCTCCGCTTTTGATGTACTGGATCATAAATTATTGCTTGAAAAATTGAAATGTTCTAAATTTACTTCTCAAACTGTGCATTGGTTTAAAAGTTATCTGACTAATAGGAGGCAATGTGTATTTTATAATGGAAGTTATTCGGAAGTGAAAGAATTACAATGTGGTGTGCCTCAAGGAAGTTGTTTAGGACCATTGTTATTTTCTATTTTTACCAATGATCTTCCGTTGGTTTTTGAAGCGTTCAAGGGCAGTTATGTATTCAGATGATACAACATTATATCTACCAGCAACATCAATTGAAAAATTATCTGCTGATTTAGATGAGGAGTTACAATTAGTGGTTAATTGGGTACGGAATAATAAGATGGTTCTAAATTTGACAAAAACCAAAAGTATTGTGTTTGGATCAAATTATAAACTTAAACTTAAACCACAATTAAATTTGTCTGTAAAGAGTGTGCCTATTGAACAGGTAGAGGAAATTAGACTTCTTGGAGTTATTCTTGATAGTAAGCTGAAGTGGTCAAAACAGATAGAAAATATGGTAATAGTTATGGGAAGAGGTCTATCAGTTATTAAGAGATGTGCACAATTTTTACCACAGGATTGCATCTCTCAAATTGTGCAAACAATGGTTCTTACTTATTTAGACTACTGTCAAGTGGTATGGTCGAGTGCATCAAGTAAAGACTTAGAAAAATTACAGTTAGTCCAGAATAGAGCTGCACGACTAATTTTGAACTGTAATAGAAGGGTTAATATTATGAAAATGCACAAAATTCTAGGTTGGCTACTGGTGAAGGATCGGGTAATTGTTTCTCTGCTTTGTTTTATAAGAAACATTTCAGTATTGAGAGTTCCAAGTGTATTGTACTGTCAACTTTTGTATAGTAGTGCTAGTCATAATTTTAACACCAGGCATGCATCAAAAGGATATTTTTTGCTTCCTGTTTCAAAAACTAATGCAAATGAATCGCCATCGGACATTACATGTTTTTTTTAATAAGTAAAATGAGGTTTAAAAAATCGTTAAAGAAATATTTAATGGTACAGTACTAAGTAAATTGTTGATTTTGATGTTATGAATGAATTTTGGGTTTGTATTTTTTATTGTATTGGTTTTTATTGTTATGGATTAATGTAATTTAGTTTTTTACTTGTTGGACCCCAGGAAGAATAGCCATTAGCCACCATGGTAGTGGCTAATGGGGATCCAAATAAACAAATAAATAAATGTATGCACCCTTTAGAGGTAAACAAGGTACAAAAGTGTAGCTTTTGAAAAGCTACCACCCCAATGATAGATTTTTTTGTATTTTTTTAATGTTTTTTTTTCTGAGGGTGTGGCATATTATTGTAAAACATTTGTAGTCAAATAATGAAAAGGAAAAAAAAATGTTGAATACAAAATACTAGGCATTTACCACTTATATTCAGTACAATCACAGATCTTCTGCAATCTGCCATCTTTTCAGCCTAAAATGTAAATAATAGTGTGTAAACATGGTAATGTAAAATGCTTTCAATCTTACCATGTCTCTCACACACAATCAGCCACGATCAATCAAATTGCATTTCTTGAGATGTGATTTGCTATGCAAGGTCAATCTGACCCCGTAACAGCTAGATCTTTAAATGGAAAAGGCATGGAAGAACCTGTCCCAAAAGTAGCAGTCCAATGGTAGAGCACAGGAATGCACTTCTTCTACGTGCCTGGTACTACGATTCACCCCACATGATCAGATTGTATCTAGATTTCCAACTTTAAATTGTTTCCAATCCATTGTTTGCAAACAATGAGCTATAGATAAGAAATGAATATTAATATAGTCAAAGATTGCTGTGATAAATTGTGTCGGTGAGGTCTGATCGCAAATTGATTATGCATGCATGTTGGATGCGCTCTATTTCTATCTGTTTCTCGTTCGTTTTCTCACGCGCTTTGTTTCTAACACTCTCTTTTTCACCCTCCCTCCCCCTCTTCATGATTGATGGCATTGCAGCTTTTATCTCAGGTAAGCCTGTGCTGTTACTTATCTAGCCCGACTGTCACTGGACAAGAAAGGTGTTTGCTAGCACCACTCAGACAGCAGATTGGCTGGGCCAGAGCCAGTTGGGATAAACCCCCAGGTGGCGGGACCGTGGCCAATGTAGCTGTGCTGAAGTGTGGATGGTACATGCAAAACTACATTTTCACATTGTTTGAGGAAAATGAGTGGTGCTTGTCTGTGCAAAACATGGCACCACAATACTAGAGTGTTGTGGCTGGTTGCCCACCTTCAAGCTATCATCTAAACTAACACACCGTTTCATTTGTATAAGCATTAAACTTAAATATTAAATGTGTTAGCTAGAGACTGGTGTAATGGAATAGCACATTAGTGGTAGATTTATGTATTTCCATCTACTGGAAAAGAATGTCTACCTTAATATGCTCTTAATATAGTGATATTCTCCATGACACAGACTCTGGTGTTCAATATTGAATACTAAACCAAAACTTAACACTTTAAGCAAACAGTAGAGGTCTGTTTCTCCTTTTACGTATTAAACAGGCGTTCGACTGACACTACAGTATTACATGCCTGCTTCCATCCAAGGGACACAATTATCCCATGTTTTTTCTATCGTCCCACAAATGAGCGCAGCCGACTCTATTTTCCCAGCTGTGCAGCAGTCCAGATGAGAGCATTTTTTCTTCTTTGGCTTTTTGAGAATGGTACCCCTGAGTTGCAGGGAGCGTGTCCAGCTCCATTTGCAGAGTTCTTTGAAGACCGTAGCAAGAACAATTACGGCGTCATGGCACCGGCCTCGTTCTGTGAGCGTGTACTCACGCTAACCCTGCACAATCATTCCAGAAAAGCCCCAAAACATCATGCAAAGTAAGGAAATAAAAAGGCTATTGATTTCAGCTCCTTCACTTTTCCACCCTTCAAACCAATACATACAACTATGTGGAGTAATATGGAATTAACATGCATCACAAAAAAAGATCTTGATTGGATCTATGCCATTATATATTATTTAATATACAGTATTTTTACAAGTTCATATTTTAATTGATCTGTAATTATTAAAAATAAGAAATATACTTTTATATTTTCAAAGACAAAAATATTCCGTCACATGGTATCAAGCAATGAATGTATCATCATAAGGAATCCAATTTGCCTTGATCCTTTGAGATAAAAGTGTTTGATGTACTATGAAAACGCACTGTAACTCCAATCTCCCTAGACCAAAATGACCACAGAAAACTAAGCTGCAAAAAAAAACCAGCTTGTTCTGATTTTCTGACCTTTCAGTCTGATCTAACAGTTTGTGCATCATATTTCTGCATGAGCTGTTTTGTGATCCTGCCACAGAATATAATGCAGACTTTAAAAAGGGTGTTATTGAAGGATGGACAGTTAAAAAAACTATATAGGACTTGACAGAAAACCCGCATGTTGTGCGTAAGCAAGCCTTAAAGGCACAGAAACAATGTGCCTGAGTTTTAAGGATCAGAGGCACGGCGAAAATTGTCATAACTCAATTGTGAATGATCTGGCACAAAAAAAATAAGCCTTTACTAACATTATACAAGGACCTCGGGGGAAACTATTAAATAAAAAATGTATGAAATGACCCCTTTAATAGCATTTCCATTGTCATCTCTTGAAAAGCAGCTCCATTTGTGTTTCCATTGCTGTTAACTGCTTTGACTTTTAGTGGCCATGCACTTGGTGTGCTGTGGATTATTTGAACCCCTTCCACCGGCTTCTCATCTCTCTCTCTCTCGCTCTCCCTTCCTCCCTCTGTGCCTCAGCATTCCAATCATAGTGATGAGAGAGCTAGACTCGTACACCTCTCTCTCTCCTCCCGCACTGCAGACGTCTATGAGAGCCTGTCCTAATGAAAATGTATTGTTGTCTTTCCCAATCGCTGTTTGTTTATTAGGTCTCAAATTCCTTTCTCTTTACTGCAGTCTTTGGGCAAAAAAATTGCCATAGCTCTCATAATTACCACCGTCAGTCTGCAAGCACTTAAAGCCTGCTTTTTCTTTTAGCGCTAATTTGTCACGCCCTGAAACTGTCTCTTATGAACAGCCATATCTGCATGTGAACTTCATTTTAAAAAGCACTGGGAATCCTGGGGAAAAAATACCTTGACAATGTCAAAACAATGATCAAAGTGCAAAGTCAAAGCAAGAGCATATAGGAATGATTAGGGAGAGGTTTTTCAGTTACTTTCTTTTCGAGTCCAATTTTTCTGCTGCAAATAATTGGCCACTGCAACAAACATTATTGCAGAGGTTGTGGAAAAAAAAGCATTGCTATGAAACTGCACTCTTTCCCAGCACAGCATTTCACTTCCTGGATTGTTTTTTTGGAATAAGCAACAGTGCTTAAGCCTTACAAGAAGACTTCATGGCCATTTCTGCACTGCACTTATGTACTTGTATGCATGTCAGTGTGTCAGTATGTCAGTGTATCAGGCAATGCAAAGTTACCAGCATGTGTCAGACAAGAGCAAAGAAACATCTTACGGTCATTCATGTTTTATTTATTGAAGAAAGTGAAGTTAAAAATACACTCAGAGGATAAAAAGAAAAGAAAAAGCTTGAAAAAAAGGAGATCAGATGAGGTACAATCTGCGGTTGACCAGTAGGGGGCCTCGGCTCCTTGCTGTGTCGTCCTCAGTCTCCTCCCCCAGAGAGTGAGAGTAGGAGTAAGTCGTCCCCTTCAGCATCTAGTGAAGCCGTGCAGTGGGCGGCAGCTCTCCCATGAGGACAAACAGAGATAGGCTGCTTAAGACACTCCCCTGGCTGGGAGTGGTGCAGCCAGACCTTAGCCCCACCCACCAGGCTGAGGAGGAGGAACACGGCGCTGCCCAAGCTGATCCCTTCAATCTTCCCCACAGTGTGGAGCAGCCGGCAGCGCGCACACACACTCTCACACACTTTCACACAGCCACACACACTCACACTCACTCTCGCACACACACTCGCGCGCGCAACAAAGCAGGCAGTCGAGGAAGGCGGGTAATAAAGAAAAGAACATCACAGAGGAAAAACAGCGTTGCTGCACCTGGACTTTTCGGATACTGCAGTCTGCCTGGAGTTTGTGCCGTTTCCAGTGTGCCTCGTAACCTCACGGCTCACGTCTGGTCCTTCCTGCGGAGGGTTTGAGTCCCGTCAGCTGCGCGTGCAGAGATCCAAATCCGACGACTGTCTACATTGCCGCTTTGTGCATCCGCCAGACGGGAACAAAGTGTGCGACTGGGATATCTGACAAGCTCCTCTGGGAACCAACGCTGCACCGACTGTCAGAGAGAAAGAGAGAGAGAGTGAGAAAGAAGGAGCAAGATAGACAGAAAGAGAGAGAGTCAAAGTCAGGGCATGAGCAGGAGACTAGAAGCCGGTTTTCCGGAGAAGTGATCGCCACAGTGCCCCCTCCTCTTCCCTCACCTCCTTCCTTCCTTCTCTCCTCTCTCCTGTGCCGCTGCTCATTCTTTCTTCGCGCACACCTCCGCTGCTATCCCATCCTCGTACCTCTGCTCTCCTTCCATCATCTCCTCCTCCCCTGCTCCCGAAGACAGCGTGAAGAGGAGAGGCACGGCACATGCACACTTGCCCGTGTGCCATATCATCTCATTCTCTCTCTCCGTCCTTCCTCTGGCTCCGTCCCTCACGCGGATCTAGCCTCTAGCCGCGGAACCACAAGCGGAGGCTTTTTGAGTTGTTGGATCCCACACGCGAGTCTCTGTATCCAGCCACAGCCAGAAGGATTCCAGCTACATGGGCAAACGCTTGGAACAGCAACCAATGTACCCCCAGTACACTTACTATTACCCTCACTACCTTCAGACTAAGGTAAGGCACCTTGGTTATCTGGTTTTGTGATGTACTGATTGTCTGCCTCACATGCTTCCTTGCATCTGCACAGTTCTGACAGATTTCTGACACACAAACCACATGACCGATATTTGACATGGGCCGCTCTCTGGAGGTGCAAGAGTGCCCGTTTATCAAGAACGCATGCATACACTCTCGCACGCAAACTCGTGATCCCCAGATTCTGTCCTCTCAGCTCTGTAGCCAGTGGTGGAGGGACTTGAATAATTGCATCCATCTCTCTAAGCCCCTACACCACCCGGACGTGGAGAATTGATTACCATGGGCTGATCGATTGTGCCGAGATGCTATCGGGGGCACTGGTGATTTCGGCCTCCCTCTGTGATTCATGAATGTTTTTATGCGGCGCGCCCCATAAGAGGCCAGCACTTGTGTAACATGTTTGAGTGAATGAAAGTGGAGAGAGGGATATGATTGGATCAGAGCAAAAAAAAATGGCTGTCAGAACAAAGGGCGTGAAGATGTATTTTCCTCATCAACTTGGGGTGGGTAAATTACAAAGTGCAATAGATGAATGTGAGGGAAGAAAATTTATGGAAAGTCTTTTGGAGGAGTTGCTTGCTCAACGTTGGCCAAATATGCAAGCGTTCCCGAAAGACACATGATAAACGGCAGTGGCCAAGTCGCTTTCCATCAGCAAGTGTTTACGACCTCTCTCTTTCCCTCCTTCTACCCATGTTACACTACCAGAATTTAGTAAGCGCTTGGCCAATCTCAGCCTTCAAAATCTCAGAGGAGCTTGTAGAAACAATTTGATTGACGCCCTTCATCGCTAGTCTATACGTGACACTAGCAACAGGCACTGTATTACCCATCAACACACACACACACACACTCCCCACTCCTTGTAGCTGCCTTCAAGGTCACGTCAAATTGGATCTTACCCACTTCCGCTGTCTAATGAGTTTCTCAGAGTGTCTCGGAGGGAAGTGGGGGCTCGTCCACAGCATCATGCGTTTGTCCTTCTCTTTCACTGCAAACAAAAGTCCTCACAACAATAACTCACCTTGCTAAACAGGGCCTGTCAAAGAGAATGCATGCATATTCAAAAGGTTCAGAAATGTGCAAAGTATGTTGGTGATCCTTATCAAAGTGGAGCACTATGGCAAACACTGGTGCATCATGGGTAATGGTCAAATGGGCCAGTCTGGGAATAATTATTGATCTGTAGATTATTAAAGGAGATGGAGGAGGTTTTTTGGCACTGGGACGGAGTTTCAGATTTCAGATATTCGGTCTCGCCTGTGAAGGATGGGGACCTCATGTGAGCACGGGTCAGCGTGAGTGCGATTGCGTGTGTGTGTGCGTGATTGAGGATGTAAATGGCCTGTTATTAATCTTGATTCTAGCGTGCTCTCTGAGTGGAGGCATTCCTCCGGGGGAAATCAATCATGAGGGGGAAGAGGGGCAACTGACACACAATCACTGCCCTCGCTCTCTCTCTTTCCCTCTCTGCCCCAATAACGCTCTGTGCTCAATGAGAGGCAAATGTTAAGCAGGGAAAATTATGATGCGACAGTAAGCTGTTAAAGTCGAGAATCTGTAATTCAGTTAAATTATTATAAAGACCCTGGTATCAATTACATGTAAATGACTTACTTTCATTGAAGTAGGTTCAAAAGAAAATGAAATGTGGCTGGAAATCCTTCCATTGTTTTATAATATGGGTCATAGATATCACTGAACATGAAATTAGGTGCAAACAATATCAGGCCTTACAGCAAGATTTGTTATACAAAGTGAACAGATTGCAAATGCAGATTCAATTTCTACTTTTCTTCCTGACAATTTAACAAGAAGGTAGCATTAAAATGTGTGGCTTTTGCTGTGCATGCTATCTATCTATCTATCTATCTATCTATCTATACCTTAAAACTTAATATAAATACTTGTTTAAAATTGATTTTATTAAGTTTTATATATTTCTATTCATTTTTTATTTTACTTACAATCAAATTCGAATTTCAATTCTTTATCCCTACTGCACCTCAATTCAAAGACAAAAAAAATTCTCAACTGAGTTCAATTCCAAATGGCACACATCCCAAATCAATGGATTCACAATCTAACTGTAGTCTCCTCATGTGATATCTACAGTATCTACAATATCACACCACCCCTTTCTTTTCATCTTGCAGGGTTTAGTTGAACATGGGTGGATGTATAAACGTGAGTGTGTGAGCTGAGGTATCCTTGACAGCAGTCATACACCAGTGGGATATAAAATAGAATTTAAGAGAGGTAATTCCCCCCTGGTATTGTGTCAACAGAGGCCAGTGGGGCCCCATCTTCCATTCAATCAGTGGCTAGAAGTCAGAGCTTTACGGTGTGTGTGCGCATTGATGTTTTGAAAGAAGGGAAAGGGGAAGACAGCCAGAGCGAGCACTCAAATCCAGAGCCATGAGATTGCGTATGCGAGCAAGTGTGTGTATATGTGTGTGTGTGGCGTTTGGTTACACTCTGTGGGGTCAGCTTTATGTACAGCAGAAATAACATCCAGTCGGCCGTTTAAACCTCTCTTCTCAGTGGGAGTGCACGCTAACTGCCCTGCAGTGAGGTGACACACGGCTTGCCAGCAACGTTCCTGCTGCATTATGGGAATGGTGCATATATGTGGCTCATTATATTTCCGCTGCTCTCAATGTCATTTAGGATTATTACGTTGTGATATTTACTCCGCTTGTGGATAATTACCAGACTCATGCTTCATTTTCCTCTAGCGGCACCTATTTTTTAGCACACGGGTGAAAATGCTCTCATCTCCCCTCCTCCAAACAACCTTCATCTGAATAATTAAACTCGTTAATGGACAAGCAATTTTCAGATATCAACGACAATTTGATTTTCGGTATTCATTACCAGCACTGTCATTAAAAAGGTGAAAGGATAGATTAAAATCCACAAGCACACTCAGCCGTTTCACACACAAATTACTGACTGCAACAAATTGAGTAATTTAGCCCTAAAATATGCTTAAAATTTTTAATAATTGTCTGGTTGTTATTTTTAAAAATGTGGTTATTCGGTCCATCAGATATCATTGGAAGACAAAGCCTGACTCCTAATCACTTGCCCAGTCCAGCGTTTTCCCTTTGAGAGTGCAATAACATTACTTGTAATAGCATTACATGATGTTAGGCTATAATACTGTTTAAAAAAAAAAAAAAAAAATCTAATATTTGGGTTGTTTTTACTCTAATGCATTTTTTCCTATTTGAGTTTTTCTTCAGAGTTGCTGTTGGAAGCGATCCATAATGACATACGCAGAAACATGAACTTACAAGAGTGCAGGCTTTGTATGCGTATGTGAATTATACATGTAAACACTTCCATCGGGAAAGCCTGTACTGTAAAATGCTTGCTGTAAGTGTCTGCCTGTAACCATCGAGTTGGGGATGTCAGATCTGCCTAGAGTGCTAAATTATGCTTGTCCGTGTGTAATTTTTCTGTTAGCATTGGAGTGTGCATCTAAGCCACAAATAGGGCTCTATGAATTCAGTTTTATTTTTTCCCAACCTTCGTGTTGTCTGTTTTCATTTTTCTGGATTCTATTTTATTGCTTCAATGAAATTTTAATAATCTAAATCGATGTCAAATAAATTGAATTCATAAAATTTTTAAAATGTATTACATTTTTAACAATAATATTGTCCTATTATTTTTTCCCCCAGAAATTCTGATGTACAAGTAATGTACAGCAGAGGATTACTGTTTAAATTAAAACTTACACTACAAATTGTGTGATACTGTGTGAAAATTTTTAAAAGCAAGGTTTTAATAAACTGTAGGGTATTATTATTCAATTTATTCATCAAAATTTTGCCAAATTCTTTCACATTTTGCTGCATACAGTAAATTCTGTTTTTATGGCTGGATTCTACAATTCCGTCCACATTTTCCACATCGATGAAATCGTAGGGACCTACACAAATCTAGTCATATTTGAAGAAACTCTTACAGTCTATGATTGGGTTAGAGTCTATTTATATAGTCTCTGCTTTGTGAGGTTGTGAATGTCTTTTCACTCTGAGGTTTCTATTTAATGTTGAACATCAGTAAGTTGCGAGAACAAAAATATAGTGTCACATGCCTTATTTAGTCGGAAAGCACACGTTAAACTACATCACTATGCGGTTTAATATTCACAAGAGAAATGGTTTTAAAAACAAGCTTTCATATTTTTAGTCCATCAATGTTCTTCTCTTTTCCTCCCTGTCTTTCTCTCATCTTCCCTCCCTTTTCCTCTCTCTCTCTCCCTCTCCTACTGTGTCCTGGGCATTCTCTCCAGCCATCTGTTCAGAGGGGTGGGGTTCACTCTGAAAAGAGGAACATACTTGGCAAACATACCCTCATAGGTGGATAAAATTTTATGCCCAAGTTTGTCCTCATTTCAGGGGTGAAACCCTTTGGATTAGTCACAAACATGAAAAGAACAGTAAGGATTGAAATATACAGTAAGGATTTTAAAAAATAATAATATTTTGATTTGTTTGCAAGCAGAGGAATGCACACGCGTGGTACTCACGTGAATGCACGTCGAAGACTAAAACGGAAGAGAAGAAGTAGTAGTTGAATAGTTATTTTTGTTTTATTTGTGCACAAAAAGTATTCTTGTAGCTTCATAATATTACCGTTGAACCATTGATGTCACATGGACTATTTTAACAATGTCCTTACTACCTTTCTGGGCCTTGAACGTGGTAGTTGCGTTGCTGTTTATACAGGGTCAGAAAGCTCTCGGATTTCATCAAAAATATCTTAATTTGTGTTCCGAAGATGAACGAAGGTCTTATGGGTTTGGAATGACACACGGGTGAGTAATTAATGACAGAAGTTTTCATTTTTGGGTAAACTATCCAATCTATATAACTAACTTCTACAGTTAAAAAAAAGGCAGCACAGGGCATATTTCCATACTAAGTATAACAACTTTTACAAAATGTAACATATAGGAGAAAGAGAGAGAGAGAGACTCATCACTGCACTAGCATTAGCACAGCTATTTTTCATTGAGTGACAAAACACACACCAAAGCCTTCATGTGGTCTGCCCACAATCTAAGCTCCACGAGGGTAACCACAAAAACTCCATGACAGATACTCTTCTAAATCACTAATGCAAACTGCACATTTACCACAAGCATGCCTTTTTCTTTAATCAAAAACACATAAAATAATTCATTTTCACTTGATTTTAAACTTTACTCTCCTGAATGAGTCTCTTGCACAGCATGCTGGGAACTTGGTGTTAAGTTTCAGTTAATGCCAACAAAAAGTGATTAATGTAGTTTTAACCCAGAAGGATTACGTTACCTTCCACTTTACAAATTTAAGTGAATTGACAGTAATTAAATTAAGTTGTGGCAATGTTCAAGAATTGTTTGCTCATTTGAATTCAAGGGATAGTTCACTCAAAAATGAAAATTCTATAATTTGCTCATCCTTTTGAAAAGGCTTCAACTGTATTTGTCCATACAATGATACTCGGTGATGTCTTAAACTAAAGCCTGACTTTCATGGTATCTCTGTTCCCTAAAATAAGAAAGTTATACAGAAAGTTATACAGGATTTGTCATCATTTACTCACCCTTCGTAAATCATTCCAAACCTGCATGAGTTTCTTTCTTATGTTGAACGTAAAAGATGATATTTCGAAAAATGCTGGTAATCAAACAGTTGATGATCCCCATTGACTTCCATAGTGTTTCTTTCCCTACTACGGAAGTCAATGGGGAGCTATTTGGTTCTTCAAAATTCTTCAAAATATCTTCTTTCGTGTTCAACATAAGAACTTATACAGGTTTGGAATGACATGAGGGTGAGTAAAGGATGACAAAATTTTAATTTTGGGTGAAATATTCCTTTAAGCAAACTGAACAAGTTGCAAAAAGTCATTTTCTGAGTGTGTGGAATAGAGACAGACTTCTAAACTACACTACGAGGTGCAATACTGTTATAAAAAAAGTCTCTTCTGCATGTTTATCTGGTCACTGTCACCTGTATCTGGAACTAACTGCAAGCACCTCCAGTATTCATCCATGACCAGCACTCATGTGGTCCAGGCTGTAATGGGGCGATCTGAGCTAGCTAGTTGGTTTCTGTGGGCTTGAGAGAGCCAGAGGAGAAAGGCACCGGTCCTGAGGTAATGGCCCTGCTGCATTTTTAATAGAGGACCACTTTGTAACAACCCGAGCCTGATGGATTCTCCCCTTTTAAGGGCCTTGCCATTTCTTTTTTACACACAGCTTGCTTTTAGGCCACTGGCGTAAGTGCTCGACAAAGCCTGTGTTCAGGGATAAATGGTCGAGGAGGAACAAGCCAAAGCCGTGGAAGGCTGCGGCAACACAGGGACTCATCGACGTTTTACCGTCGACGTCCGATCCAGTTCCTCATTGGTGCTGTCGCTTCTGGACTTTGCCTTGTTGCATCTTTGAGATAAACATGATTTTAGTTAGAGGCTGAGTGTTCAGCTGTAAATATAGATCTGGTGTGGATTCTGGAAGAAGATAGTGTTTTCTCGGGGAGCAAGAATGTGTTTGATTTGGGATTTTGGAATGGATCAGTCATCTAGATGTAAAGGGTGACGTATGACACCATCGTCAGCGGTCGCGCATGCATGTGTATAAATCTGGTGGTTTAATGAGCTTCGAGTTGTAATTAGCGGTTAGGAAAGCTGCTTTTGCTATGAATTCACACAGAGAGCGCAGAGGAACAGCCTGTGCAGCTTGGCTTAAGTCACAAACGATAACCACTCGATTTCAAGAAAAAGAGGAGGGATGCTGTTGGCAGCTTGCTCCTCCTTCACAGTGTAGTGCCTTTCAGCCGCTCCTGTCATCTTTTCTTCCACCCCTCCCATGCGTTTTCATTTAGAGACTCATTGGAAAGCGTTTCCCCCTGAAAGCAACCAAGGACAGAGTAGGCGACGTAAGGTGTCATAAATCCTTGAGAATGTGCTACTCGTTCCACGGACCCCACCCCCATGCCCTCATCTCCCGCTCCAACCTTTTCTATATCTTGAAAAGTCCACGCGAGGACTACACACACACCTTTCAAGTGTCAAAAGAGCCTCCTATAATAATATACAGCTACAGGGATTCTAACCCACCATAACTGTATCCAATTCTCCACGGTCTGGCTGAAAATCAGGCACCAAAAAGGTACATTAAAGACGCTCTGGGAAAGGCCATTTGTTTTGGCCTTGATTTCAAACCACTGAAGACTGTAAAGATGCCATCTGAAAGGACCCATTCCTCCCTTCACTTCCCCATTTGGAAAAAGACACTTTGGGGTCTCGAAAGTGTCCAGGGAGAGGGTGATGATTCAATAAAGATTTCCCCAGCCTGCGGAGGCTGCTCGGGGTTGGCATTGCGGCTAGCACGCTGCCTAGGATTAGCTTATGTAAACAGTGCTTTTGTTGGGTTTCGGTTGAATTAATTTGCTCACCCCATGTGCTTTTATCAGGATAATTTGTGCGGCAGACACTCAAAGACTTGTCCAAACATATCCCCAGGCTCAAGGCTAAATACAGAGCTAGTAATGACACTCAAACGTGTGGCGTGCCCTTTTTCCAGACTTCCCATCATGCTAAATGCGACCGCTGAGGTCATATGTTTCCTATTGAATGTCAAGGTGAATTACAGCTTTAATACATACCAGGGTTGTGCAAAATTCTGAATTGAAGAATCTGTGCCCTTTAAAATTAAGAGGGTGAAATTGAATTAAATTGGCCATACCTCACAGGAAGTTGAAATAGAATTGCAGGAAGTGGAATTTACTCAATTTCAGTTCAGAGAAACAAACAATTTTCATTTTGGGAAATGAAGTGCATAAATGTAATAAATATAAAGAAGCATATACGACACCCCGCCCGCCACACTTTTTATCTTCTTTTTTCATTAATTTATACACTATACTTAATGAATTTTTAATAATTATTTGACTTGTTTTCATGTAAAAAAATATTTAAAAATCCTAGAAACTGGATACATTTAAATAAATATTTAAACATTAAATATTTGAATACTTAAGTTCAAAAATCTGACAATTAAATTAGACAAATTACACTTGTATTAAAAATGCATTATATGAAAACAAGTCTTAATATCTTGTACAGTTGTTTCAAGGATTTTTAGAAACACATGCACTGAAAAAATTAAAATTTTTCTAGTAAAATAAATAAAGTTTTCAGACAAGGCTTTGCTTGAATTTCAGTTAATTTTTATTGAACTTTTTTCAAATGTAATATCAAATTACAGTTCTGCATCTTATCTGCTAACTTATCTAATACAATTTAATTTAAATCTGTACTGGAATTTGAAACACATACTCAATTCAATTCTGAATGCAATTTAATTCACAACCCTGTTAAATTCCAAAATCAAAATGTCCACCTGAGGTGAAGTCTATTGTAAAAATGGTGATGATTGCCCTATGCTTTCATTTATCCATTTGTTTGTACATGACTAATATATCCTCAGCTGGTCTGTGGTGGGTTCAGTGAACAGCTGTGCTTGTTAGCCATGGTAAGCTTGAAGGCAGGAGCCTCTGCTTTTGATGGTTCAGTTCACTTGAGTGCATGCATGCTAGAGGTGCTAGGTGGTGGAGAAACCAAGCCTGGACTTATTAGCTGAACTATCTGTCACACAACAGCACCCTTGATTGCAACTTCTAAGGCTCCCTCAAACTGCTGTGAGAAGCCTAATGAGAGAAAGGACAGAGAGGTCAGAGCCGTGGCTTAGGGGTTAATGCACAAGCTCTGGGCAACTGAAGTTCGAGTCTTATATTATTTCCCGATACTGTCCTAAAGACAAATATTATTGCTTTTTTATGATTTAGGAAATTTCTCAGGTATTTGTCCTAGAAGTATCAACTTTGTCTTAGATGTTTCTCCTACATTTCTGTAAGAGAAAAAAACAAACAAAAAAACTGTTTGTAATATTTGAATATATTTTTGAATATAATTTATTCCTGTGATGGCAAAGCTGAATCATTCCAATATGCTAATTTGTTGATCAAGAAACATTTCTTTTTATCAGTGTTGACAACAGTTGTGATATTTAATATTTATATTAATTATAAAAACTGTGATACATTTCTTTAGGATTCTTTGATAAATCAAATGTTCAGAAATTAGTTTGAAATGTAAATATTCTTTAACAGCATAAATGTCTTTACTGTCACATTTGTTCAATTTAATGCGTATACATTCTGAATAAAAGTATTAATTTCTTTCAGAAGCTAAATTTTAGATAAGTGTATAGAAACTCATCAAAAACTCATTAATAAATTGTATATACTGTATATATATATATATATATATATATATATATGTGTGTGTGTGTGTGTGTGTGTGCCAAAAGTGTTCTCTTGCAAAATAGAATCCAATAATCTTTTATTTACAACACTTTTTAGAAAGTTCAAAATAACAGCATTATCTAACTTTGGATTGTAGAATTTTGGATTTTGAATTTAGAATTTCCAAAACTCCAGAGGAGAAAGCTGCAAGATTACAGTCTTTTCTCAGGAGAAACATCTGAGAAGGAAGTCTCTATTTGATGTCTATATAATCTCATTGCCAGGAAAACAATGGAGATGTTATTAGAAATCTCATTTGTGATTGTTACTTCCTGTGGCGCCCTCCCTTTTCTCCTTGTCATTTCCTGTCTGCTCTCTCACCGTCCCTATTAGTAAGTAGCAAAAAAGCACACAGGGAAAGCCAGAGAATGAACAAGACAAATGCTTAAAGACGTGCAGAAGACAGGAAGTAGAGGACGCAGTCCTGACAGGATCCGCCCTAGAGATGCTACAAACAACGTGACCTCATCCTTTCAGCCCCAGCAAACTAATCGGCCTACACGCGCACAATAGCTGATTCGATGTGTCTTTTTAAAAGTTTAGGCAGCTCCAGAGCACTTTCACCGCATTCATGTGCTGCATATTTTATTAGCCTCTCCAGTTTTATGAATGATTAAGCTCCTTTGTGTGTGCCGCTCGGCTGCAGCCAGGTCTCACCCTCAACTAGAGCATGCGTGTGAACCGCTTTTTCTGTGCATGTGTATCTCTTCATAATGCTCTCTCGAAAACAATGGGCCCCTACGGGCCTACACTGCCCAGCGTCCCAGGGTTTTACCCTTCTCGTACTTTTGTGCTAGCGTGCCTTTGTTTGAAATGCTGGCCCAGACTTTTCCCTCTGCACCGAGATTGTATTTCCCAATGCTGTTCGCCGGGATGAGATGTATTTAGCTGGCTAAAGTGGTGCTAGGCACAAAAAATAAGTCTTTTGTAGAAGCACAAGCGCTTTCATCTCGCACTGCGGTAGCCAGAAAGCAGAAGGGCCTTTTGGGGGAGGATGTTAAACTTTAAAATGTCTTTTAAACTTTCCGACGCCCGCATCTATATTCCGCTACAGTCTGTCTGACTTCCATCAGCTTCCTTTTCTGTCAAAAAACCATATTGCACTTCAAAAAATAAGGTTAGACACACACCAGTTGCAGTCTCTGATTGGGGTGTCATTATTTCCGCAAGAAACGGTGGGCCGCTTTGACAAATAGGTGTGAGAGGAGAGAGGACAAGGGGCATGTCAGGGACGGCTGTGCTAATGGCTCTGTGGACACATTCCATAAGAGGACGTGTGTATCGGTGCACCGCACACCAACTTCACACTAATCATCTCACTCATGGCTTAATGGCCGACATTTGTTTAAAGAAAACAGGGATGCCCGTACAAGCCAATTAGAGAGCGTATTGACATTCATGAAGGGATGTCTTTCTCTTTTGTGTGGGTGTGTGGGTGTTTGCTTGTCTCTTTGAATGACCGTGTGTTTGTGGGGTTCGGATTGAACTTGCGGACGCCGGCAGGCAGGTCAGAATGAGAGGTCGGAGAGAGTCTTGGGTCACAGTCACTCTAACTGTCCGATGCTAATTAGACTGCAAACGTGCACGCAAACACGCACACACACACACACTCGAATGCAGTACATCCTAGCCCTACTAATGAGCCTATCACTGTCTAAGAGCAGCATCTCATATCTCTCTCTCACACACACACACACACACACACACACACACACACACACTCGTAGACTAATGGGCCTGCTCACTTACTGGCCTCTCCTCCCTGATGCACGACACTCTCATACCATTGAGCGCTGCAGATGGTCTGCTAGAGGAATTCACAGAAGACCAGTGTCTGCGGCTCAACCTTGGCATTACACAGAACAGAAATGAACAGGTCTGATAATGGAGATATATATATAAGATATAAAATTTATAAGGATAGTTCATCCTCATTCTTCTGTTGCTCTAACCTCTTAAGACCCGAGAAAAAAGTTTTAGGAAAAAAATAGAGTTGTTCATGTCTTTAGATTGTCTAGAGCATTAAAAATAATATCAAAAATGAAAAAATTATATTTCATTCATAAGTTATGCTATGTCCTCAATTTCTTTAAAAAACTAAAAGACATGATTGAACATGCATAGGCAAAAACAATTGATTTTTTTAAATCACCAATACATTTTTAGGTTTCAAGATTTTTTATTTTTTATTTTACCAAACTTTGTATAAAGATGTTTCTCAACTATGGTATAACAGAATGATTCGATATTCCATTTTTCTTTCTGCAAAATGTGTGTAAAATGGCCATAAATGGGTTTTCTCATTATATACAATGTATCTATAAACTAAATCTAATTTGCATATTAATATGTTTTTGGGGCAACATGTAATGAAAAAAGAAGTATAATAATAGGGAGTAATAATTGACAAGATTTTCATAATAATATATAATATTTCATTGAATATTGAAATATAATTTCTTTCCCTATTCATTTGTTATGTCTCCCAAAATGCGTAATAAACGTGCTTTTAGTCCCGGTGTCCTCATATGAGGGCATGTATGAAATAAACGTCCTGTTTCGTAACAGAAAGTCAGATTTTGATTTGAAACCCCATAATATTTTCCTGAGATTTAAATAATTACAAAATATTATCATATTTCCATAAGAGTGTCACTAAATTAATTTCAGACATTTTTGAAGACCAAGGAGAGGGAGTGGTCATGGTGAAACATCCAATCATTTGGTATCTCTGAAAAGCCCTGAATGTGCTCTGTACAGGAAATCCAGACTTAAAACTGTGGCATGTATAGTCTCAGAGAAATTCACTAAAATTTAATGTCCTCATATGAGGCCGCAGGGTCTTAAGAGGCTAAACCTGAATGGCTTTCTTTCTGTAGTGGAACCCGAAAAGGTCAGCTGGTCAGCTCAACGTGAATGAGTACTTGGGCTACCAAGCCCATAATTTTTGGCAAATGGTTTTGTGAAACATTCATGAATCATTTGTTTGATTTGGATTTTTCTGGATCTGAATCATTTGATCCAGTTCACAAAACTAGTCCAAATAATCTGTTACTGAATAGGACTGATCTGGTTCTCAAGTTTAGCTCACTAACTCCGTAATCCAGTTCCAATGGTTAACATATCACTGACATCAATAATGGAAATAGGAATTTGGCATGTTCATTACACAAAGTTGCTGTATACCAGGAATGCAGTACCTTTACAAAATTTGAAATAACATGGTACTCTGATATATACAGTCCCTGTTAAAAAGCAGCATATGCTGGTTAGGTATGTTTTGAAGTATGGCTGCTGGTTTGCGCTGGTTTAAGCTGGTCTTGAGCTGGTTTAAGCTGGTCATTAGCTGGTCATGTGCTGGTCCTAAGCAACAATCTCCTGCTCAGGACCAGCTAAGGACCAGCTCAAACCAGCAGCCATGCTTTAAAACATACCTTACCAGAATATTCTTTTTTTTTTTTTTTAAACAAGGATTGCACTAAATTATTACTAAATACATGTACCATTGCCTTAAAATGCTCCTTCAAAGAATTTCATAGTACTTGTCCAGAAAACCATGGCACGCATGCACACATGCACATGCAAAGACAGACAGACAGATATAGATAGATAGATAGATAGATAGATAGATAGATACATAGATTGATCAAAGAAAGAATAAAACATAGGGATATAACATAAGCTCTCCTCTTTCCTTTAAAACAAAGGCCACAAGCTGTCTATCTCCCACTGCCAGCCCAGTTAAACTCCTCACGCCTGAGCTGAGCTGGGTTTGCATAATTCAGCAGGGTGGGCAAATCCAGATCTACAGATTATCATGGCTAACAGCACAAAGGCACATGAGAGCTAGACTAGAGATGAAAAGATGTGCACACACACAGTGTATTGCCATGTCTGTATCTACTGTATTGATTACGTCCTTTTATAGCCACTGAAAGTGCTGTTCACACACTGTGCACGCAAATTACAGCAATTAGGTCTGTTCTGGGCCACACTTCAGATTTCATACAGCTTTCAGTCAGTTTTGAAACTTTTCAAACCACACGACGCGCTGTTTGACTTGATTCTCTGTCATACCGGCTTGATATTCTGTCATCTCGTAGCACACACTGCCAATCCTTTTTTCCGCAGCCTTTTAGCTTTTCAAGCAATTAAATTTTATCTCAGCTTTTGCGAAAGGATCGCCACACAATTTTTTTCCAGAGAATTTTATTAAAGGTCCTAATGGAGGATACGGTACTGCTGTTGATTATAGGAAAGAACCTGAGTTACCTGAGGCAAATCTAGTCTCCAGAGCAGGTTTTAGCATAATAGGACAGAGAATCTTCAAAGCCGAGAGTTCTCACAGGCGGCAGCTCTGGTTTTTGCACAAAAGGAAAAGCTTCCTCTGGTCTCCACAGATGTTATCTGGTCAAATTGGCTCTGGTCTTTGTCAAGAGTGTGCTCCTTTTTGAATATACGGCGGGTGTCTGTTGTAAATACCTCACTGTTTCCATTGTGGCGCTGGTTTGTGTTGAACATTGACTTAGGAATTAATCCAATATGAGAAGGTCAGATTGTGGACGGGACACTGTACAGAACAGATTTTGTGGGGCTGCAGCTTTTTGTATCAGTCAAAATTTTAATGAGAATAATTATCGCGCAAAATGTTCTTAAAGAAACAGATCACCTAAAAATTAAAGCTCATTTTGTTCCAAACCTGTATGCTTGTTGTCCAGAAATGAAGAACATTTGAAGAATGTTCATAATGACCACATCTGTTACCCCACAATCCTCCAAAAAAGACAAAAGAGCACCATAAAAAGGAGTCTATATAGCTTGTGCTCTTCTGAAGCCATATTATAGCTTGATGTGATGGCAGAGACTTATTCCCTTATTTATTAATGATCCATTCCAATGGTTGATGCTTAAAAAATTAAAAAATCTATTAAAAAAATAATAATAATAAAATTGAAATTGGATTTTTTTAAATCATGTTTTCCAGTAATAATGAGCTTAAAACACAATATAAATTCCTATTTACAGTAACAATATAAATAAGATACATTTACTTGAGAAGCAGGACTGCACAAGATAGTAAGACTTGTTTTCATAGATCTTCTATGAAATGAAAGTTTTCATATCACTATGTGACTTACTCCATTGGCAGAATTTTTTTTCACATGTTTATAAACAAATAAAAAAAATATACTAGTGCAGTAAGACAAAATAAACTTAAGATGCATTCTTTGAAGATACATTCTTGGAAAACTAGTCGTAATATCTTATGCAGTGTTACCTTAAAAGTATATACATTTTATTTCAAGGATTCTAAGATATTTTAACTGAAAATACCTTCTTATATTAAGTTTAATTGCAGTCTGATCACTATGAAACGCTGCTGTAAAGATCTAATTCAGTCATACTGGTTTGGAACAACATTCGAGTGAGTAAATAATGACAGAATTTTCATTTCAGTCTTTTTTGACTCCATTTATGCTTTTTAAAATGAAATGCAGCTGCAGTTGTCATCAAAGCAAGTCATGCAGGTTGTGGCCTCTGGTTCAGGTACAACGGTACGAGAGCTGTCTGACATGCAAAGGTGTATACTTTCCAGCGCTTTGGAGTGAATTCCTTGCAGACTGCAGACACAGCTCGAGTCGTTCCAGGTAGGTTTCAATTTCAAATGCATTCTCTCTCTCTCTCTCTCTCTCTCTCTCTCGTGGAGCGCTGCTCTCTCGTCCTCACGTTGAGCCTGCGTTACTGGAAACCAGCTGCAGAGAGACTCCCAGAGGTGTGTGTGTGTGCCAGGATCACCCCTTACCACCAATTAAACCACACAGTCTTTTCAAAGAATCAATTATTAATAACAAGAGGTACTTCACAGGGGCCTGCCTCTCATGTACTCTCTCTCTCTCTCCCTCATGTCCTTTTTGGGTCCTTTATCCCTCTTTCTTTCGCTCTGTCACCGTTCCGAATCATTTATGCATCCCTCCCTCTCTCCATCCTGCCTTCTGGCCGCACGCAGGCTTTTCTCAGGTAACACTGCTGCATTCCAGAAGAGGACAGTGATACGACCGCATTGTGCTAGACACGCAGAGCTCTAGGAAAATCCCCACCCTTGCTTTAATGATGTTGCAAGGGAACAGCGTGCCATCTACTTCGGTAACCTGATCAGCGCAAGCATGCGTGTGTGTGTGTGTGTGTGTGTACTGTGAGCTGGTGCACTGGAGCAGTATACGGCTCTTATGGTGCAGTGTTCGACTAAACAGCACTATCATGCTCGGCGCAACTCCTAATGGGTCTAGTGGAAAGAGGCCTGGCTCAAGCGGATGTCCGCCGCCTGTACCATAATTGGCACTTAGACAGTAGGAGAGCTAGCGAGGGCCGGGTTAGTACGTGCTGGCAATCGCCCGCGTATACCACACAATTGTTATTATGCACGAATAATTGGATTTTTCTTTTTTTTTTGTCATTCTATTCCCTTCACTCCCACACTTTTCCATCAAGCGTTTAAAGCAGACAGGCCACGTTGACATTACACCGAGACTCAACCCTGATTATTTGTATGAATGATCACATTGTGTCCGGCAAACACAAATATCTCAAGAGATAATTACATTGAGTGGGTGGACAAACAACATGGAATTGAAAACAGAAAGAACAATGTCCGTCCCACATCAGACTGTGTTCATAGGTTTAAAAACACAAGAAAAAAAAAAAAAATCTGGCATTATTTACTCACCCTCATGGCAGGTCAAACCTGCATGGCTTTCTTTCTACTGTGGAACACAAAATAATTTTCCTGGCCATGGTTTTCAATATAATCAAAGTAAATGTAGACTTGAGCTGTGGAGCTACAAAGACGATGTGGTCCATACAACTTCTGCACTATGTTACAAGTCTTCTAAAGGGATATGTTTTGTAAGACAAACAGACTGAAAATCAAGTCATGATCTCAGTGAATATTTTCCAGTAGGCTGTTTACTGTTGCAACCAATTCAGAAGAAGAAGAGAGGGAGTTAAAGAATCAAATGAATCATTCAGAATAGTTCTGTGAACTGGATCAACTGATTCATTTAACCCTTAAAGACCTAGAGCATTTTTGGGGCACCTGACACGCCTGTACTTTTCTTTGTTTTTTCAGACCTATTCTAGCAGTTAGCATCAAGTGCCATATATCATTATAAACAGGAGAACTTGAAGTTTCAGTCTAGCTAATTTAAAATCTCAATTTTCCCTTTGTTTTCTCTAAGAATTAACGAATTTCCAGAATTTTGAGAAAAGCGCAAGCAATAATTGGGTGTTTTTTTTACTGTGTAGTCAAATAGAAACTCCTGAAGTTTGGAAAAAGTTGTATCTGTGTGTTTTACACGTCCAAATAAAATTTTGTCTGCATATTATTACAATATTGTTATAGGCGCTTTTCAGTGAAAAACAGGTCTATTTACTTTACTAACAATACAGATGTATCCAAAAAAACATTTAGGGAGTAAAGAAAATGGAAACCACCGTGTTATATAATAACAAAATACAGGAAAAAATTTACTTTTTTTCCAGAAAAAAATATATTTTCAATCTGAGTATGAACAACAAACACAAACAGTGCAGCGAGCTGTGAAAAAATTGTCTTGTGCAACAAAAATACAAGCAGTGCAAATGATTCACAAACTACACACAAAATGGGTGAGAAATATATGGAGTGCAATAGAAAAAAATAATGCAAATGATCTTTATGAACTATATAAGTATTAATTACATAATAAAACGGATCCAAATGGATCGATCCGCTGGCTGCACTCTGCGTCATAATTTATTTTCCAGGGGCATCGCCTCACGACGCGAATACCTAAATTCCAGTGCTTTATCCGATATGTACCATTTTTTTCATCCTTGTTTTTGGTTTATTTTATGCCAAAGTGCTCTGTCCTGTGTTTTTCTGGGCTTTTTCAGAGAGTGCTCTCATTCAAATGTGTTATTTTGTGTTTGTTTTCATGCACGCACGACAGACTTTACTTTCACTTTGCGTTTGCTCAAATTCCCATAGAAACACGCTAAACAATGGTTCAAAAGACCAAAACCTATGTTTATTGGTTGAATATTTGACAGTTTGAACCAATCTGGGCACAGGGGTGGGACTTAGCGTCATCGATCTTTCCTGTTTGGCTCAGAAGGACGAAATGCATTGGTTTCTTCTGACCAATCAATGTTGTCAAAATGTGATGACGTAATCACGTACGCTACGGAGCCTCTGAATATCCAACTGAGACAAACTATTTTCGAAAAGCGGAGAATCTCTGCTTTACAACACTTTTTAAACCATTCAGATAGGATTAGCGGTTCAAAAGTTATTAAACATTTAAGAACAATAGTTATTTTTAGCCGCGGGCGGCTGTCTCGGTTTTTGAGGGTTAAGGATCTAAAGCAAAATAGCACAAAAGAGCAGACTTTCAGAGAGAAAAAATTTATCAGACTGTTCTTCACAGAAAGTTATCATAAGAATACTTGACATATACAGAAGAAAATTTTACACTGTAAAATTTACGGTAAAAAACTGGCAGCTGTGTTTGCCGGAATTCTACCGTAAAAATACGGTAGCAACATTTTAGGTTTTACGGTTTTAACTTAAATTTACAGTTAATACCGTAATTTAATTAACTGATATAATGTTAATATACCAACCTATTGAAGTACTGAAATCTGTTTTGTACCTTTGTAATGCACTGATAACCACCAAATGCAGGTGGTGATGAGAAAGTCACATGATGAACCAAAGCCCACAAGCAGCTTTTAAATGATAACATATATAGAAGGTGCACAGTGTCATTCACACAAACACTAAACACCATCATGGTGAGACTCATTAAATTGAAATATGCAATAAACATTAATTTAACAACATTAGAAAAAAACTAAGAAGAAACATATTTATTTCAAATAAAAAACTATTTGAAATGCAACACAGGGAATTGTGGGAACGTCAATTTACAGTTTTTCCCTGTAAATTTTACATTCTTATTCACTTCCAAAAACAGTATTTCATTGTAAAATTGTCTGAAATGTCTATTACAGTTTTTCACCGTATATATTAGGGGAACTTACTGTTAACCATTTAACAGGTTTTTACTGTAGCATTTTCACAGTTTTTTACCGTTAAAATCACGGTAATTTTTACAGTGTAGTGCAGAAATCATACAGACCAATTTTATGAGGCATTTTTGCCATTTGAGAGAAGGAAAGCAAGTAAGCAAGAATGTAAAGGTCCTTGCACACTGAGTCCGAAATATTCGTATGCGTTTTTTCATATTCGTCATCCTTTCCTATCAAAATGCTTGCTACGGATGTGAAAACGCAGAAAATTTAACCTGATCCGAATGCTTTTATGACGGACGAAAGTTTCGGAGGCAGTGTGTAAATGTGATTGACATAACGTGAGGTCGTATTTATTTTTTAACGTGCGAAAATTTCAGACACAGTGTGCAATGACCTTAAGAAAGAAAAAGAGTTTGTAATTAAATAATGCTTAATAGAGTTTAAAAATAATGTGACAATTTAATTTTTGGATGAACTATACCTTTAAGACTCTAATTATGCATTGTTTACAAAATCTCCTAGACACACAACAGCTCATGTGTGGTGCCATATAAGTCAGGTAATCTGGCATTATGACAAGAATTAGACAAGGACAGGAAGGTGGAGGTGCAGCTAATTATTTGTATTCCACAATCTTATAACCGTGCACATGATATATTGCAACATGACATCTTGTCCGCTTCATATTATGCATCCGTTGTACATGTGTTCAATGCGTGGACTCCACATGGGCTAAGAGATCATCTTAGCTTGCTCACGTCCTACGCCTGGACCACAGCCACGTCCTTGAGTGCGCGCTCTGACACAGCAGCACCCTTGTGGATCTCCCGGCCGCACACCCACGCAACACTACATGCGTCACATCACACACAGCCGCAGGACATGCATCTATGAGGCTGGACTCTAATGTAGACTTGTTTAAAATCTAAAATCATCAATAGAAATATACGAAAAATAATGGTTACCCTAATGTGTGTCAGGCTGGTCGGGATGCTCAAACCCATGAGGTTTAGGTTTGGATGGTTAGCATGACCCTGCAAGCCCCTGCTTGTAGGTCTTGTAACTACACCAATTGGGGCAAAAAGCATCTTTTTGCATTGATGGATATTTGATTTTTTTTTTTTTTTTTTCATGATTTTTAAGTAAAATTTAAATATAAATATGTATATTTAAATACATTTAATTTATAAAAATATATTTATTTTTAATTAAATGTATATGCATATTTAATTTAAAAATAATTTAAATGTAATATTTTATTTAATACATTTTAATCTATTAAAAATATATTTACTGTAACATGCAAATATTGCATTATAAGCATTTATAAGTAATTGCTTATTTTTGCTCGTCTTTGCATTTTAAACTTGGAAAAATGACACACTTCAACACTGTACATGTCTGCGTATCGAATTTCAACACAGAAAATTGTTGTATACCATCTAGCCTAAAGCATCTCTCATTCCCTTGATGACAGGACCCCCCCCTATCCAAGGGTTGACAACCCCTAAAAATATCATTACAAGTGACTCTGTGTATTGTAAATAATATAATGGACATATACTTAAAGCAATTGTGCAAGTAGTAAAACAAAATAAACGCGTTTTAAGTTCAGAAATGTTTTCAGTCCCCCTTGCCTCACAGTGGTTTGGTTTACTGCCTCCTTTCCACCTTTACCGATACGAGTCCGGTGGGAGAGAGTAAAGTTCTTCAGTAGTTATTTGTAAGTAACTTAGGCTGTCAAGGCCATTTTATTGTATATATATATATTTATACATCGTGTGAAATGATTCTTTCTATTTAATACAGATGATGCTGGATCATTAATAAATTAGTCATGACAAAAAATGATGATATCCCATGTATTTTTCTGTGAGTGATTAACACTAACATGGCGATAAGCCTGTGTGTGAACAGATATTAGGCAAATATTGTAAACCTACCAATGTGTTGGGTTTTGCTCAATATGATGTTAAGTGGCAGATCAGTGAATATCTAAAGAGAAGTCTTCAGTCCTAGACGAAACCTAAATGCTATGTGGAGGACACAAAATAATAATTATAATATGACCGCGTGGTGAACAAAATGAACCGAACTCATATTTAAACACGGTCTCCATGCTATACACATGCTGTGTACACATATCTATCCGTACAAGTACAATTTTGGCTATATTATTTGTGTCACCTTCAAAAATTGCTCTTGAGAAATTTTATGTTTATTGTGCCCCCCTACTGTTAGATAGTAACAGTTAGATAGTTACTGTTAGATAGTAACAGTTAGATAGTTACTGTTAGATAGTAACGCCCCTGCCTTCAATATAAGAAAAAAAAAAAATTAACCTTTCATAGTAATTTGATATGGCTTTTAAATCATTTCCAGCACAGACTATGTCTTGATCATCATCTGCATGGCCAGCGTCTGTTTTGTTCCCCTCTTCCTCTGTTATCGATCAAATCAGGCTCCAGCGTTTAGTGAACTGATGAAGGACTAGGTATGAAAATTGATTAATGGCTGCTTCAATGTCACTCGTATTCAGTGACCATTTGAGGGAATATAATACTCTGTCCACGGACTGGCTATCTCTCTCCATCTCAATGTCAGCATCGAGCTTAGCTGAGGTTTCTGTAACACCCAGAGAGGGTGACATTGAGACATGGATCTGCGCCTTTTTATCATTTATTTATTTATTTATTTATTTACGTCTGAAAGCAAGTGGCAGTGCAAGGCTGTATGGGGGCCACAACATATAGATCGCATTTAGAGACCACACACACACGCAAACACACATACACACACTTACTAACATGATGTGACAACATTTGATGATGTGTGATTAATGGAGTGCAGAGCTGATGACTCAATGTGGAGGGAGGCACAAGGACACACGGCATGTAAGACTCTTTATCATCTGTCTGTGTGTGTGTGCATGTGCATGTGTGCGCGTGTGTGTTCTGGTACAGCAGCTGTAGAGAGGCCAAGAACTGCAGTGCACAATTTCATTCACAAAGTGCAATGGCTTTCTATAGCAGCATAGGGTATAGAATTATATTACACAGTGGGGTCCAAAGGTTTGAAAATGCTTCTAATTTTGCATTTCATTGCACATTATATTATCAGTAATTTTGAAAAGAAAAAGTATATATTATTTGCATTTAATATGAAATTAAATTTAAAACCATATTACAGTATACTATATGTACAGTGTAAGCACACATCAGTAGTACGTCAGTAACATCATGGTATACTTTTGTGGCATTTTTAATGAATGTATGATCAATGATCTGAGTTGTCTAAAAATCTTTCAGTGCAGAAAATGTTTATTTTACTCACTTCTACATTTGTTTGCTTTGCTGAATGAATCCCATCCAGTGGAAGTTTCCAGGAGCAGAACCTTTAGCCTGATACTTCACCATGTGCACATCACTGTCAGTGCTGAATAAAGTAATGATTTAATTTAGCTTCCTTCCATCAAATCACTGTAACATGGATGTGACCCCTAAACCCACCCAGCTGTCATATGATGCCAATTAACAGTGGCTGTTCCTCAGACAGCTTCTGGGAATGAAAAAAGGATTCTGAAGACAGGAATTCCCTTGAATGGGTCTAGTCCGGACTTCTTGGAAGCCCTGTTGCAAAAGCAAACCTGATGAAGGAATTTTAACGAAGGCACAGGAAGTGAGCTCTTCTCAAGCTAAATGAATTGTGTATGACTCTTGACCAAAAAAGGCTCATTGACTTCCTCTGATTTTCTTTGTGCATCCTGCCTTCTCCTAAAGGAAACTATTTTAATTTGAACACTAATGTGTTTTATAAACTTAAATGGAGTTTAATTATATTGGGAGTGTAGAATATTAGTCTATAAAATTACATTTAAAAAAAATTAACCTGCTGACTGAGGCGACAGATGTTAAAAATAACTTTTTTTGAACAGCGATGCAGCTCTGGCAAGGGCCCTGATGAATTTGACAAACTGTGGAGAAATCATGACCCAGTGGCTCAATGCTTCTAGTGAACAGAGACGTTTCTAATTGATTGATAAGACCTCACCATGTCCTCCACTTTGTTGCCGGGGCAACAGAGGTTGGCGGACTGCTACCGTCTGCACGGCTCTCCGAGCGGTCTGGTCCGAAGCGAGCAGCACATTCGGATGTTAATTTCAGCAGGAAGATTGGGAGACGAGAAGAGAGAATGCTATCAGACTGTTTCTCGTAACAATACAAGAGGAAGTCATTCTCAGATTAAAATGGACTGCTGCGGATTTGCGGGCTTCCATCTCCCGTTCATATGCAAATAAGCACACTCTGATTGTTTCCTCGTATTTGAATGTGCTGCGTTTGCCCCTGAGGGGCCAGGGATTTTGCGGGTCACGAAGGAAGGGGTATTTAAATAGAGAGACATCCGCTAATGCAGTGTACGAATTAACTCGGAATTTGGCCTAAATTCCAGATGCGTTTAAATCCACGCAAACTTTATTTCAAGTTTTCTGCCTCTTCGGAAAAAAACAGACAATTAAAACCTGAGCCAGTTTCCACACATGCCAACTTAGTTAACCCTTGACCTCAGCGAAGAAAGAGGCGGGGTGCATTTTGAATATATTTAAGAGAAATTAGCATATATCTGCATAATAAGGAGGTGGTGATGATTATTCATGCATCGCAAATACTCGAGAGGTCGAACAATTGTGGTGAATAATCCTTTAGTGTCATCACAGCAGAGCCACAGATGTGAGCCGATTCTGTGCGGAATGAGGCGCGGATTGTCATATGTTGCGTAGGCGGATGAGTTTGATTGCAAACTGAGTGTGAACCTTTGCTTGCTGTGCTGTCGTGAGAGAGGCCGGTGAGGAAGATGTTGTTAGTGCTGTCTGGGTGAATGTTTGTGCAACTCGTTCATGACATTAACGGTGCGTGGGCCTGACGTTAACAAGCTGGAGTGTGGTTGGGTGTCTGGAGCAGCGTGTTTTTTCTAAATTAAAGCCAGCTTATTTGTTCTCACATTCCTGCTGACAGAAAGAATTATGAAAGGTACAGACCAGTGCTCTGGTACCTGTTTAGTCTGCGTGTGGTCCATTACGCTTTGTAGTTTCTCAAAGGGTCAAACACGTGAACGATGTGGGTAAAAAAAAGTCTCTGGGAGGGAAGTGAACATCTTCATTTCAGACAACTTAACTTCAAAAATAATGAATGTTTCAAACAGGTTTCCCTAGCACTCTAACTGTCTGCCATTTATCCCGCCTCCACACTCATGCTACTGGTTGAGCCATTGTTGCTGTGTCATGTGATGCCAAAACAAACAAAGTTCTGAAAGCATCAGAGAGCCACAATATTTACACTTTTCAGATGACTCAAACTGGGATAGGAATGGCAAAGTTCAGCTTTAATTTAACCAAATGGAGTGCCATATCCTTTAAGGATTTTTTATTTATTTATTTATTTTTTTAAACATTCTGGATGTGACCAAATATGGCCATGTCAACACTGACCCTTCCTTATGCTCTGCGCCCCTTGGTTACTGTTGCTAACTCAGACAAACTTTACACAATATCCAAAAGCAAAGAACTAGAGATTCAGTAAATGTGCTCATTCGATATTATTCTTACATGGGCCATACAGAATTGTGGCAATGCAAAGCATTTTATCTGCTTTTGTTCTCTAAAGAATTTTTTTCAATTATACTGTAACTTGATTAAAAACTGCAGAGAAGTAATTTACTTGAGAGCAAATTTAGTTGTTCTTGCTGATGTTATACATGTTCATTTGGGATTGAGGGCCAAATCCTCAAGCACTTCTCAAGATTAATTCAATAAAACTGTGTTATCCAAAAACACACAGGCCCTCCATAGACGTACATAAAAAAGAGCAAAAATTTGAGAAAATGGCCAATGGCAACAGTTGCTAAGGTAGTGAAGGGTCAATTAGTCCTTCTATTTCCACCAGTTTTAACCATTCAGGCCAATTAGCAGAGCAGTTGCGAATATAACAGGCGGGTATTATCCCATTCACAGCCAATCATAGTGCTAAAGAGGCATTGCCTCGTCGCATGACTTTCAGCCTCTTTCTTGCAGTTACTCCTACACATTCACGCTGTGTTTAAGGATCTAATGAGACTGAGCTTAACTCAAGCGAGGGGAAAAGAGACATTTCCTCCCTCTGAATCTTTATCTGCTCTTAAACATTGTTATTTCATTTAATATTTTAAGATTCAATATTTACAGGATAATTAGACAGCATAAGCAGACATGGTTTCTGGGAAAAGGCCCATGATGGATGACATGGACATGACATTTTCATGATTCATGACACTGATTATTGACATGCTCACTTCCTTCAAGTGTCCTTTGTTGAGTCACAAGCCAATGACAGGCTCAATGTCATGCCGGCAAAGGCAAATGTTTATCATTTCATCAGTAATGATCGCTTTTCTATGTCTCCAGCACAAAAGAAAGCTGTAGAAGAAGACCATCTCTTTATTTCATATGAAATTCTGCAATTCAAAGAGGTTCTAATGCAGCATTTTATCGACTATGAGCTTTAATGGCAGCGAGCACTCAATGCTCGCTTGCACAGAAGGCTTAAAGCTCGCTCACTCGCTCTCTCTCTCTGCAAGAAGTCTCCCTCCTACCTTTGCTGCAGTAACTCTAACGTATAGATCTTCTTGAGAGCCTAATGGGCTAATGCATGTGGTAATATATTTCTGGGTCAGATAGAGTCATGTGTTTATGTGTGTTGAGTGTGTGTGCGCAGAGTGCTCAGTGTAATCTTTAGGGCTTCCTTGGGCCTCCGCTGTCCGGATGCAGGGGATCTCAAACCCTTTCCCTAAATAGCCAGCATTCTTTCCCTCGCCCCAAGGGGCCCTGGGAGGAGAGTTGAGGGAAGGAGAGCAATGCTCGCCGTGTCCTGCTCTGGTCCCTGTGACAGCAGGGTCATGGCGTGTACTATCGATCACTACCGTCAGGAGCGAGGCCGAGTGCATGTGTGTGTGTTGCGAACGCTGTCTGCGAAAGAATCCAAATTGTTATGGATAAGCTATGAGACTTTTCCTCCACATTTGGAAAAAGATAGTGGCAAGACTCATGGCATATGGGTCAATGACATCATGCTCTTTTCTTTGTTCTATCCATTATGTATTTAAAAATACATTAAAAATGCATTTACACTGCCTGAATACAACTCTTCTACAATGAGCAAGTTTTTAATTTCTGTAATAAAAATTCACTTTGATATTTTACATAAAGTCTGAAATGCCAGGGTGATACAACTGATATCATAATGAAGAAAAAACAAAACTGCTTCACTATTTATTAATATTTGAAAAAGTACAACAAATCAAAGTCATGATTGTGTTTGTCAAGTCTCTTAAAATACTTTAGGTAAGATATTTTAACATTTTTATTTTTTTTAGATTGTAAAAATGTTACTCCCTACAAAATGTAAAATTAATAAATATTTGTAAAGAAAACTTTTCCCATGAAATACTGACCTGAAAAAAAAAATTTAATGACTAAGATGCATACACTCACATGCAATGTTCCCTCTAATTTTTTTTCTTGCTGAGCAAAACTTTTCTCTATTGGGCGGACATTTCGGCCACCTGAGCAAAAACATTCTTTATACCAGACCTGTACAGCACACGCACAAAAAAGTGTTTAACTTTTAACTTTAAAGTGCTATTTATATTTGATTTGACCCTTGATGTAACTAAATGATGTACATTTTAGTTTATCTGAGAAAACATTTTACAGTACAATACTGCCGTTCAAAAGTTTGGGATCAGTACATTTTTTTTAAAGAAGTTTCTTAGGCTCATGAAGGATGTTTCTATTTGATTAAAAAATACTGAATATTATATCACAAAAAAATATTGTGAAATATTATTGCAATTTAAAATAAAAGTTTTCTATTTTAATATAGGCCTATAAAATATAATTTATTCTTGTGAAGCAAAGCTGAATTTTCAGTGTCACTTGATCCTTCAGAAATCATTCTAATATGCTAATTTATAATCAATGTTGGAAAAAGTTGTGCTGCTTAATATTTTTGGGACCTGTGATATTTTTCAGGATTCTTTGAGAAATAAAAAGTTAAAAAGAACAGTGTTCATTCAAAATAGAAATTTTGTGTTACAATATACACTACTATTCAAAAGTTTGGGGTCAGTAATTTTTTATTTTTTAATTAATACTTTTATTTAGAAAGGATGTGTTAAATGGATAAAAAGTGATAGTAAAGACTTACATTGTTAGACAATATTTATATTTTTAATTAATGCTGTTCTTTTAAACTTTTTATTAGCCTAATCAAAGAATCAAAGAAAAAAGATTCCAAAAAAATATTAAGCAGCACAACAGTTTCAACACTGATAATAAATCAGAATCTTAGAATGAAGGATCATGTGACACTGAAGACTGGAGTAATGAAGCTGAAAATTCAGCTTTGCTTTACAGGAATACACTATATTTTAAAATATATTAAAATAGAAAACCAATATTAGAAATTGCAATAGCCTAAGAGTTCACGATATTACTGGAGGATTTTGTTGTTGTTGTTTTGTTTTGTTTTGTTTTCTGTATTTTGATCAAATAAATACAGCCTTGATAAGTACAGCATAAGTGACTCCATTAAAAAACAAGGTCAATTATTTATTAGGTTTATAATATAGGCCTAACATAATATAATATAATATCAAAACAACTGAAGCATTTAAACTGATAGAAGAGAATAGAAAACGAACTGAAGCATTTAAACTGAGAGCTGTAAGTTATTTATTTATTTATTTTTAAACGTGAACGTGAATTCTTATATACCTAGCTAAACATCCCTATGAAGTATAGTTTGCACAATACACCTGTATGTGACTGGTAATGTCTCAGAGTTTTGTTACCATTATGTGCCCATCATCCGCTATTTCCAGCACTTAATCAAGCCACTCTTCTTTAATACACGAAGACGTTTATTTCACATGTCACTGCGTTTGCGTTGGCTCTCGATTTCAGCTATTTCGTCCGCAACCATTGAAGTATTCGGTTTCTACAGCGACTGGCGCACATCATTCTCTTTCTGTGAAACCTGTAAACCGCATTCTAACTCTATAGCGGCAGCAACTCTATAGCGGTTTACCCGAGCATTGCAATTGTTTAGTTTCTACTAGAATACAATCAAATGGCTTTCCCAACTAATTTTTGCGTGTGCGCGGCACATTATTTCTCTGCGCGGCCACGGTGGAAGAAGTGCGCGTCCGCGCGCGCGCGCAGCTTAGAGGGAACATTGCTCACATGTTTTCAAAAGGAGGAAAATAAAATATATTTTTTTTACATTAAACTTGATGATAACACTACTTTACATGAATTACATTTGAAGTCTTTTTTTTTTTTTTTTAACTGTCAAATCATATGAAACCTTACATGACTACAAGTACAATTCAATTTTAACCTAGATTTATTTTCTTTATTATGGACAGTCTTATAAATCATTGACCCATATCACATGCAGTAATGCATCAATATGTGAATGCAAGGAGTATTTTAAATGCATGCATATGCAGTTCGTGCACACATGTACATTTCCATAGCCTAAGCATAATCACAGTTGGCGGAGGCAGGGGTTAACTCCACATACTCAGCAGGCAGCGCAAGAAAACTGACCTGATAGAGGTCAATCTCTCTCTGCAAAGAACAGCAGAGGAGAAATAATGAGAGGGAGAGAGAGGGAAAGGCAGACGGACAGACAGAGGGAGGGAGAGGGGTTGGAGGAGAGAAGAGGCGGCCATTCGAAACCCATTTTCGAGGGCTCTCCAGGAAGTACTAATTGTTTGGTGACTGGAGTACTCTTTAGGGAAATGAAGGCTATCTGGGCGTGCAGCGAGGAGATAATGTGTGTGCACATCACTCACCCTTTAATAAAGAGCAGAGCCCAGCTACGCACTGGCCAACCCTGGGATACGGAGGGAAGGAGGGGAAGCGGGAGGGAGGGAGGGAGGGAGGGAGGGATGGATGGATTTATCCGTAGTAGAGGAGGGGGCGGGGGAGAGGAGGAGACGGTTTACAGAAGCCAGGCTGCGGAAGAAGAGGGGGGCTGAATGGACAGATTACAGTCATTAGAGTGGTAGAAGACAGGGATGAGAAAGAGCAAAAGACAAGGAGAAAAAAGGCAGGAATTGTTTAATTAGCAGACAATAACTGGTTTCCTCTTCTCTGGAAGGCTTCTGCCTTTTTGCCGCTTTGATTGAAAGCTACAGAATAGAGATGACTAGAAATGATGGGTGAGGAATGGAACAAATGACGCAAGCCGGACTCAAACTCATGCAGACTGTATAAGCACCAAATCTAAACAACATCGACCAATTACTAGCTAGGGCAGGGCAACAACTGTACTTAAACTGTAAAAAAAAAAAAAGTAAAATTTTACTGTAAAAAACTTGCAGCTGTGGTTGCCAGAATTTTACCGTAAAGAAATATGGTAGCAACATTTTAGGGTTTACGGATTTAACTTAACTTAAATTAAATTAAAAACCATATTTAATTAACTGATATAATGTTAATATACCAACCTATTGCATTTCTGAAATCCGTTTTGTACCTTTGTAATACACTGATAACCACCAAAAGCAGGGATGGGAAAGTCACATGATGAACCAAAGCTCGCCACAAGCAGCTTTTCCACAAGCTGAGAAGACCAGTACTAATATTTGAAATGCAACGTAGGGAATTCTGGAAATGTCAATTTACGTTTTTTCACTGTAAATTATACATTCTTTTTCCACTTTCAAAAAACGGCATATTACTGTAAAATTACATGAAATGTCTATTACAGTTTTTTACCATATATAGTAGGGGAACTTACTGTTAACCATTTAACAGTTTTTTACAGTTAAAAGAAATTAATCATATGCAATGATTTTAAGTCGCTTTTTTGGGCCATTACGTATCTTAAGGATCTTAAGGTATCAATTTTGTTTCTTGTGTCATGACCCTGAGGCCCTGTCCACATGAACGCATGTATTTTCAAAACTGCAGCTTTTTCTATGCGGTTTGGCCATTCGTCCACATGCAAACACAGTACCAGGTCACTGAAACCAAACATTTTTGAAAACTGCTGCCAGGGTGAAGATTTTCAAAAACTCTGTTTGCGGTGTTATCATATAGACAGCGATACCGGATATTTTGGCTTGTGACGTCGGAGCATGCGCTGTTATCTCCGCCTACTGCAAACTTTTTCAGGCTTCTGATTGGCCATCATGGCTTTACGGTTGAGATTATATCGCCACCTGTTGGTTTGGCATGCTCTTGACAGTGCTTCATACTTTCATGCTTTTGCATTTTCATGTGGACGGAGATTTTAAAACGTAAGAAGGAAAAACGTTGTTTATAAAATTACCAGTGTATGTGTGCACATGGCCTGAGGATGGATATGTTAAAACCGATCTGAATATGAGATTGTTAAAATGCAGATTTTTTTTTTTATTCAGCTGTCCATTTGAAAAATAATAGTTGAATGATTAATTTGATCCAAGACTCAAAAATGTTCATCCCAAGTAACATATATACACACACACCACTAGGCCACAACTACAAAGTATACTGTATAAATACTTCTTACCAAAGCAAAACCCCAAGACAAACAGTTGTCAACTGATATCACATCACAAATGTAAACGTTATATGTGCTAATGCGTTTCAGACAACATATGTGTAGCCTAATAGCACATCTATCATCAGACAGTTTGTCTCCCAGGGTCTCCTAGCTTGACTTAAGTGGCTCTGCTAAAGCTGTATGAATGAATGGGATTTGTTAGTGTGTGTGACTATAGAGACGCCAAGAGTATGAGTATGTGTGTGATTCCTGCTGGAGTCCGTTGTAAAAGCAACATCATCTCTCCCTTTCCCTCTAATCCCAGCCCTTCTGACGGCGAAGTGAACGCCTTTGACGTTTCAAAGGCTTCCCCCATCATGACTCCTGACACACTACACACCCTGACGCGCTATCGCCGTGCCCCTGACAGCTGCACAAATTGGCTGAAAGAGGTGTCTGTGGCGAGCACTTTGATCAGCCGAGCTTTTGCTCTCTTGCGCTCGGTCTGTCTCCATCCCGGCGTCGTGTTGCGGAGGCCAGGCCCCCGATCTGCTGAGAAGAACCGGGCCGGGTGGGTCTGATAAGCTTCCACTCACACAGGAAGCTTTTTGTGCAGTCAGATCATGCGTGTGTGCATGACTGCCTGAAGCCATGTCAGGCATGTCAGACACGCATATGGTGTGTGTATAGTTTCTGGGAATTGGGTGTATTTATTATATCCAGATTTCATGTAGGGTTCTGGCACACTAAGACACAGCTTTTGGGGCAGAGCTATGAGTGCATCAGTGTTGGGGAACATTAGGTTTAAAAGTAATGCTATACAATTTTATATTACATATTATAAAATATAAACAATTGCATCACCACATTTTTTTGCTTTGTTTTGTTTTGGGCAAAATAACATTTTAAGTTACTTCTGCATTACTTTTGACGAAGTATATATATTTCTATTTATTTATATAATTCATTCATGTAATCATATTTATCTGCAACAAAAAAGGACGTTTTTTTTTTGGATCGCAATAAGGGTAACAGCATCAAAACTGAACAAATAAATGCATGTTAAATACAAATAAACACTGGAATGTTCATTTATTAAGGTTACTGCGCTGCGACTCAAATCAGTGAATCATTATTTGAATCGGTTCACTTAGATAAACAATCCAATCGATTCATCGAATTGATCCAACGAATCGATTAAAGTCTGATAATGAATCAGACTTTATATCGCTACATACGAGACATATGAAATTTATTTACTAGAACAAATTCTCGAATTAAATGAAAGAGTGGAATGTTCAAGGCGAACTGATTTACTAGAACGATTCTGACTTTCCATATGGTTTGAGGTGGGGGGATGGTCAGGGTGCGTTTTACAACGATTCACTAGAATGACTTTCCAGGCCTAGCTTACACATACACAACCTTTTAGGAGTGTGTGTTTGTTCAGTCTTTGGACTCGTAGCGTTTGGTTACTACAAGTTGGAAAAAGAAGCTTGTTACTGGAAACGCTACAACACCTGAAGAACTGTCATGCGAAGGAAAATGAAGTTAAGTAGTGGCACTACTTTTAGTTACCTACTAACAACATTGCTGGCATGTATGTAGTTGTTAATGCAATGTGTTTAGGCCCCAACCTTCTCATATTCATATAAAATCCCCTACTTTTTCATTCGGAACATGAGGTTTATATTTCCCTCTATGCACATGCGCACAGTGTGTTTTAATGGCAGTTCTTCGTCTTCTATTCCCTGTCTGTGTGTTGTATTCCTGAGAATTCAATGGGTTCATTCATAACTGTAGCCTGAGGGACAGGGGTGTGTGAATTATATGAATGCAGAATCTATTCTAGCCGCGATAGGCCCGTCTGTCTGTCTGTCTGTCTGTCTTAACGTCTCTCTGGAGGAAATTGCAGGCTGTGGGGAAGTGCAGGTAATAGATTAATGCCAGGGGAGACTTGCCAGTGTACAGCACAACTGACAGCCAATGATTATCGCAAACACAGAGAAAGCGCGGGCCAGACACACACACACAGTCCATTACATAGACATCACTAGGAAAGCACACACACACACACACACATAAATAATAGCTCTCATGCCACAGTCTAACTGTCACAGTGATGTTTCTATATCTGACTGCCGTGTCTGTCAGAAAATATTGAACGCTCAGTGTGTATGCGGTTCTAAAGCCTCAGTGAATCTTAGTTAGGGTAGAAGCCGTATTTAAACTGACGTGAATTAAAACAAACTGTGAGGGATATAAGTAGAATCAGTTGTAAAGTACCTTGCTGACGATGATTCAGCCGGCAAAGTTTTGAAAATACTCCAATATACATCCAAACTGGAGGAGTCGAAGCTGTAAGTGTACTGCGCGTCCACTGGACCAAAAACAGCTGTGAGCACAAGGCCAGATTTCAGTAGTGATGTGCGGAATGACACTGAAATATCGATACTCTTGTTGTATGGATAGTATCAGTCCCCAAATAAACATCGATCCTAATACAGGCTATTATGCTACTTATATTACTTTTATATTATATTAATATGTAAAAATTACATTAAAAATTAAGTCACGGACAGCGCATGTTCAAGAAGAGAGCAGAGTTTACTAGAGCTTGAAGGAGTTATTTTACTTAACTAAATAATGACCAAAGACAATTTATTATAGACTAATCTGTTTTTGTGATGTTATAACTGACAATTCAGAAACCAGGACCGGAACTCTATACTTTTTAAAATTTGTGCAAAAACATGGAATGGAGTAAGATCATTTGCATCTTGGGCTTGTTAACGTTTCAATTATTACCTGTCTTTATGGAAAATAAAATTAAGGATGGAAAATTTACTTAAAATGGGCTATTACTGAATAGTAAGGTACATTTTATTCATGGCATTAGTACTGCTAATTGTCTTTTATAATATTGCTACAATATTACTAAATGCACTTATGTGGTTGGAAACCAAATTAAAAGTCCAGTTCATTTTAGATAAGGTGTTAGAAATTACGATTGTACAATCTATTGAATAGACTGTAGATCTCTCCCTCACAGCCTTGTTTTATATTAAATATGGTGTCGACTCTCACTAAGGTTCATTGACTCATAAACTCTTCACCTAAAGGCATGTGTTTAAGCTCACAGTGGCCAGAGATGCCCATTGGAGATTAATTTTTGTTATCTTCTTTCTAAGTCATGAGATCTTGCTGTTTCAAAGTGCATATTACAGTAATCTAATATAAATCATATCAATTTTTAATAACAACTTATGCCTTTCTCTGTCTTGCAGCAGTCATATGCCCCGCCCCCTCCTCCCATGGCTCCGCCCAGCCCCAGCACCAATAGCAGCAGCCACAGTGCAGCGGAGCAGCTCAGTAAAACCAACCTGTACATCCGGGGCCTTCCGCCTGGCACCACCGACCAGGACCTCATCAAACTCTGCCAACCGTAAGTATCTTTTCCCAGATGTCCCCTATCTGTCACTGCCTGTTATCCTCTGTCTGTCAGGATTGTCGTTCTATACACCTACACGAGCAGTCACTCTATACCTATTTATAGTTGCAAAGACACAGGTACCCACATACAAGAACTCATGCAATCATGCAAATGCACACACAGAAGGTCAGGGAAACTAAAAAAGTCACCGTGCTTGGTTACAGAGAAGAATATGGCCCATAAATGGCGATGTCAAGTCAGCATCATTAGAGTGTGGGGAGGTCATTATGAAACACTGTATAAGAACCAGGGGGCAGCTTGCATAATCTTCTTCTCTGATGACTCATGCAGATGTAAATCCTGTGTGGGGGCTTTCTGCCTTAAAACCTAAGACATTTACTCCAGCGCCATGACCTTCTGTGAATTTTTCTGAATTTCCTAATTTCCCCCATACATAGTTGACCATGAAAATATGGACATGGGGTCAGCAGTTTCTAAGCAACGTTTAAACCAAGGACTGCTTTGTCTTATGTACCCTACGCAGATGACTGCTATTACCGGGCTGCAGCTGGTTGCAAGAATTCATTGTAATTGTTTTTTAGTTTAGTTTTTTTTTTTTGGAGAGAGGGAAGAGGCAAGAAAAGAAACATTATTTTCATTTTTTTTTAAAAACTGAAATGCATGCCACTTATAATGCTCCAAATGTTAACATGTCAAAACTCAGGGGGTAGAATGATGAAACCTCAAGCCACAGCCTCCCACAACATCTCTCAATCTCTCTCAGGGTCTCAGGCTACCATGGTCCAGGTTAGCCCAAGGCCTGAAACGGGATTGGAATAAAAAATTCATGATTATAAAAGTTTTATTAGCTGCGGCTGCCGTGCCAAATGGGCAGTAACATTTTGGAAAGGTCAAAGGGGTTCGCCTTGGGGCTCACTTCCGGAGCTCAGCAGAAAAAAGAGTGTCCACAAACACACTTTGCATTTTTTTTTACATAACACCACAGTGATTTAGATGCCTTGCATGCATATCTGGCACCCTAGTGTCGCGATCTAAAGCTTACAGCTGCGTGCATGCATACGCACACATTTTGTGCACATGCACACACAGTTAGTGACCCTTTTCCGTCCTCCAGTGGCTCTGCTGCAGTGGCGGGAAGGGCAGTGAAAAGTGCTTCTGTCAGGCTGACATTTCGGAGATCTTCTTGTGTGATTCCCCGCGGAAGATTGGCAGGGTTTTGAGGCTGAAGGTACAATGGGGTTAGACTCTAAAGGAGAAAATGTGGCCTCAGCAGAATCTCAAACCTCAGCCATGAAAATGAGCCCTTCTAGTTTTCAGCTTGCCGTACTCACAGTTTTTTAATTAGATTAGCTGATAATTGAGGAATGGCACGTTGTCAAGATGCAGATGCAGAATATTTGCGACTTAAAACAAGCATCTTAACGTCTCAGTTATGTTGCATTAGAAGAGGTAAAAAGGTCAGATTGGAGGAGTGTTGCATTTACTGAGGCAAAAAAAATATAGAATATGAATTATTAATGAAGGCCTTAGGTGAACACGTCGTCATCATGTTCATGTGCTTTCATTATGCATCTGCAATTGTGTGTCTGTGTGTGTGTGTGTGTGTATGTATGTATGTATGTATGTATGTATGTATGTATGTGTGTTGGTGGAAACCAGAGGGCGGAGAGTCATGTCTGTGAGCCAGTTCATTACTTTTCCTTTCCATGATTCGATATCATGGAGTATTAACCCTCAGGACACAGCATTTTACAATACCATTTAAAATAATTGCATTTCAGAGCCCCTCATTATGCCTCTGATTGTAATCTAATGCTACAGAGAGAAAGTGAATACAATCCAACTCAATTCTGCTCACACTTGGAGCAAGGTTTTAAGGGATGAATTAGGAATTTCATTCCAGCTAAGTTCTGTATGTTTTTTGCCAATTTCTCTCTTAGTATATGTGCACCGTTAAACGTTTTTATTGACCTCCATGAAAACGAAACCTATGCACAAAGAAATGTGCTGTACATACCCTAACTGTTATGTTTTACCTATTAATATCTTGTTTTATCTACAAATAGGTGGTAGGAGGTATTTATAGGAGGTATAATAGGTAGTGCAGTATTTCACAGATTTTCCCACATCAGTAAATAAAATGCAAAAAAAAAAAAACCCTGCAGAGTAAAATTCCTTGAGGAGAAATAAAAAATGCAGACGAATGAAACATAGAGTTATGGTAAAAAATGAATGTGGATAGCTTTTCTATTTTTTATTTAATTTCATTTTTATCTTGCCTTTTATTTAATGAGAAATGTTTTGGTTCATGTTGAAAACTTTTGACTTTTGATTCTGAATTTGAAACCCTAGAAGAGACAGATGCAAGATTACTAAAATGGCTTTTTTTCAAGAGCAAAATCTAGGGAGCAGGAGATTTCATTTGCTTTCCATTTAATCTCATTTCTGTCTAGGAGAAACAACTGAGATATAAAATTGATCTCATTTGTGTTTTTCTTTCCTGTGTGTGTGTATATGTGAGTAAGTTCAGAAAGTTATTATATTGCTTCCAGTGGTTTCTTGGCATTCAGCGGTTCTCATTTTCCTGGTTTTATTCTATACTCCTCTCCTATATATATATATAAATTTGCTTATATATTTTATATTCACTGAAAAGCATCCAAGGCTTGCTGCCCAAAAATGGCACCCCCTCCCTTGTTCTTTGTCTCTCAGCCTGATTGACTAACTGAGGCAGTGGAGGAATTGCCCTTGTGTACAGGGCTGCCATATCCAGGGGGGCCTCTGGGGTAGGATCTCATTTTCAGTCGGCAGAACCCCCCCTGGGCTCGAATAACTCAGACATCCAGAGCATGCAAACCATTTCTGAGCCAGTGACAAGGCTAGTAACAGGTCATGGTTTTTATTTCAAAGTGTTGCTTTCTTACAGTACATTTGTCGTCTTATTTTTCTACACTTATGATTTATGTCTCCTTCTCCCCGCTGTAGAAATGTCTAATCACAGGGAGAAAATCAGGCTAGTATTTCTAATGATTTGAAGACTGATTCATAATTCATATTTTTTAACTCGCGTTTTATTCATGTCGCTGCTGTAGTGCAAAAGAGGGTACGGTTCAGAAAGCATTCAGAGAGTGTGCCGGAATCAACTCTGTATCCAGTACGCTCTCAAAAGTAAATGTTTCTCCTGGGACTTTTATCCAGTTTCACCAAAACAATAATTTAAATCTATAGTATTTACTATCTTGGTATAGTCTGTTCTTTACTGAATGCTATCATATGCTTCATACTTCAAAAAAATCTAATAGTGTGATTATTGTGATTGTACACTACTGTTCAGTAGTGGTCGATAATTCTCTTATGGTCACCAAGGCTGCATTTATTTGATCAAACATACAGCAAAAACTGTAAAATTGTGAAATATTTTAACAATTTAGAAGAAAACAGTATTTAAATATATTTTAAAATGTAATTTGTGACCCTGGACGACAAAACCAGTCTTAAGTGTCAATTTTTCAAAATTTTTCAACTATTTGAAAATCTGGAATCTGAGGTTGCAAAAAAATCTAAATATTGAGAAAATCGCCTTTAAAGTTGTCCAAATAAAGTTCTTAGCAATGCATATTACTAATCAAAAATTAAGTTTTGATACATTTACGGTAAGAAATTTACAAAATATCTTCGTGGAACATTTACTTAATATCCTAATGATTTTTGGCATAAAAGAAAGATCGACAATTTTGACCCATACAGTGTATTTTTGGCTATTGCTACAAATATACCCCAGCGACTTAAGACTGGTTTTGTGGTCCAGGGTCACATTTGTTCCTGTGATGCAAAGTTGAATTTTCAGCAGCCATTACTCTAATCTTAAATTTCATATGATACATTATTAATATAATTGTTTGAATTTTAAGGATTTTTTTGCTTACTTTTGTAATATTAATATAGTGTCTGGTCATCACTTGATGGCCAATGTGTGTCCTGAAGAAAAAATGTATTGAAGTTAGACCCACTTCAATGGTTTAATGGTGCAGGAGAAAATCTCTATAGTGACTTTTCCCTTATGAGATTCCGCTGCAATATCTGTGGTTATTTCTCACTGCTGTTATTTTTTAAACCTAAAAGCAGCAACATGTCTCCAGCATTCAGACCTAACCTGAGGTCAGATGAGTGGCCGACTCCTCTTGAAGCTCAACTGCCCTGGGTATGTTCAGAAGAGCGTATGAGGGCCAAAAAGCCGCTAGCCATCAACAGTCGTCTTGAAGTCTTTGTAAACTCAATCTCTTTGTCTCGCTCAGTATCACACAGCTCTTGTCAATATGTGTGAGGTGGGAGAGGAAGAGGAAGTGGGAAGCCTAGTCAAAAAGTGCCTAAACACTCGGGATAAAGGTCTTTTAGACTGGATTCGACTGTTTTATTGATATCAGCTCTGTCTAGTGCCTCCCCGACTTCTAAGGCAGCAAGAAGGTGTCAGTCATCTTTTTCAAATTCTGCTTAACAGTTCAAACCACAGACACACTTGCCAATCCCTTCTACCAAGGACAAAAAAAGCAATGCAAGCCTCGTCCTGTAAGCACGGCTCCTGTTACGTTTTGGACACACAGACCTAGATTTACTATAAATAATAAATAAAGTGCACTAATAATGTAAGGTACCCGACAAAAGGATACTAATTTGCTAGTACAATCTACAGATTGCGTGTGTGTCTGTAGGCATATTCCAGGTGATTTAACTAACATTAACTGCGCACATCCACATTTGCAAATAAGTTGGTCACACCTGTATTTAAAGAAGAGTTTTGCATTTGGTAACTTCACCAAATGTTAGTCATGTTGCTCTCTCTTGGCTCTCACTGAATAATAGGACACCTATGGCGTCCTCTGCAAGACAAAGAGAAAATTCACTTGTTTAAGTGTTAGTCTAATGCTACATTTTTAGTTGCTGTGCAAGGTGTCTCCTGTTCATACTTGATTTGGATTTCAGGGGATGACAAAATTGTTAAGTTAACAACAAAAGATGTGACTCAGACAGCCCTGCAGAATATTTTATTTTATTTTATTTTTCAGACCGTTTAAGCAAAATGTAGAAATTGTACCATTTGCCACTGCATTTCCCCCCTAAATATTCATTGTAAACACATCATTTATTTAATATATCATTTAAGTATGTGATATAATCACACATTATGAAAAAAATGTTTGTAAATTTAAGTTAATGTTAATTTAAAAATAAAAAAAAAACTGTTAATTGGTTAAGAGTAAATTCCCTTACTATATACAGTATAATGGAAAGTCTAATAGATCTAATGGGACATTTTACTGTTAAATGTATAGATTTTGGAAGTAAAACAGTCTTCTTATAATTTACAGTGAAAAAGTGTAAACATTCCCACTATTATTAATATAATTATGTTTCTATGTAATTATAACTATACTTATGTAACTATCTATATAATTATATTTCTCCTGTTTTTGATATGTTCTGTTTCCTTAAACTAGTTTCATGCAGTTCTTTATTTCAACACATTTACAGGTAAATCCTAGTATTTTAAATTTGCGATTAATCATGATTAATCACAGTCCACGACTGTGATTAACGCGATTACATTTTTAATCGATTGACAGCACTAGTATATATATATATATATATATATATATATATATATATATATATATATATATATATATATATATATACAGTGCCGTGAAAAGGTTTTTGCCCCTTTCCTGTTTTTTTTTTATTTTCTGCATATTTGTCACACTTAAAAGATTCAGATCATCAAACAAATTTCAATATTACACAAAGATAATGCAAGTAAATACTAAATGCAGTTTTAAATGATGATTTCATTTATTAAGGGAAAAAAGCTGTCCAAACCTGCCTGTCCCTACGTGAAAAAGGAATTGCCCCCTCCTGTTAAATCATGAAAGAACTGTGATTAAACACATTTCAGAAAGCTGAGTTAAATTTCACTAGCCAAACCCAGGCTTGATTACTGCCAGACCTGTTGAATCAAGAAATCACTTAAATAGAACCTTTCTGACAAAGTGAAGCATGCTTAAAGAGCAGCACATCAGGCCGCAATCGAAAGAAATTCAAGAACAGACGAGAAACAAAATGGTTGACATGTTCTAAGGCTTTGGGACTCCAGCGAACCATGGTCAGAACCATTATCCACAAATGGAGAAAACTTGGAACAGTGGTGAACCTTCCCAGGAGTGGCTGGCCAAACAAAATTACTTCAAGAGCGCTATGACGACTCATCCAGGAGGTCATAAAAGAACCCAGAACAACATCTAAAGAACTGCATGCCTCACTTGCCTCAATTAACGTCAGTGTTCATGATTCAACAATAAGAAAGAGACTGGGCAAAAACAGCATCCACGGGAGAGTTCCAAGGCAAAAGCCACTGCTGACCAAAAAGAACACAAAGGCTCGTCTCACATTTGCCAAAAAAATATCTTGATTATCCTCAAGACTTTTGGGCAAATATTTTGTGGACTGATGAGACAAAAGTTGAAGTTTTTGGAAGGTGTGTGTCCCGTTGCATCTGGCGTAAAACCAACACAGCATTTCATAAAAAGAACATCATACAACAGTCAAACATGGTGGTGGTAGTGTGATGGTCTGGGGCTGCTTCGCAGCTTCAGGACCTGGATGACTTGCCATAATTGATGGAACCATGAATTCTGCATTATATCAGAAAATCCTGAAGGAGAATGTCCGGCCGTCAGTTTGTGACCTCAAGCTCAAGCACACTTGGGTTATGCAGCAGGACAATGATCTCAAACACACCAGCAAGTCCACCTCTGAATGGCTCAAGAAAAACAAAATTAAGGTTTTGGAGTGGCCAAGTCAAAGTCCAGACTTAAATCCGATTGAGGTGCTGTGGCATAACCTTAAACAGTCCATTCATGCTCGAAAAAACCTTCAATGTGGCTGAATTAAAACAATTCTGCAAAGAAGAGTGGGCAAAAATTCCTCCACAGCGATGTGAAAGACTCATTGCCAGTTATCGCAAACGCTTGAAAGCAGTTGTTGCTGCCAGTTATTAGATTTAGGGGGCAATTACTTTTTCACGTAGTGCCAGGCAGGTTTAAACTGCTTTTTTCCCTTAATAAATGATAATCATTATTTCAAAACTGCATTTGTATTTACTCGAGTTATCTTTGTGTAATATTAAAATGTATTTGATGATCTGAATCATTCAAGTGTGACAAATATGCAACAACAAAAAGGAAGGGGGCAAATACATTTTCACTCCACTGTATATATATATATATATATATATATATAACATTATATCAGATAATGAAATATACTGTTTTGTACTATAAAAACTTAATTTAACACCTGAAGTACTACTGTTATTATATATTAAATAGTAAAATGCTACTGTCTCGGCAACAACAGCTGCCGGTTTTTTGCTGTAAATTTCACTTTATGCGGTGAGCAGAAATACTGTATTATGAATACTTTTTGCTTGTATGTTGAGTCATGTCTCAGCTTAGACATTTTTTGTACTTTGTATCAAATTTTGCCAAGGCTTTATACATGCAAACATTCAGTAAATCGAAGCCATAGCGCTTTAGGAAAGCGAATCCTCCTTTTGCAAAGTCACAGGGCCTCTTTCTCAAATCCAGCGGTGCAAGCGAGCGTACAAACAAACATCAGATGCTTGTAACTCATGGCACAGAAGTGTCGAGTGGTGTGTCAGACGAGACAGCTGCATTGGTAGCCAATTAAGAGATCCTACACACCCACCTGGATAGAAGTTGAAAGAATGCTGGTTCACATCTCTCGGCACGAGACATCAAACGGTCCGGCATCCGTGGCTGCCGGCGCTCTGGGGAAAATAAAAACACAGATCAGAGTGTGTGACGGCCCTTTGAGAACTGTCATTAGCACTTCACACACTGCAGCTGAAAGCTTCGTACACATGACGCGTTGTCTTGACGGTGATCAAATCAGCTGGGATCTGCTCCCAGCTTGGGCTGTCACAGCACGTCGAGCCATGTCGCGATCTTTCAAAAGTGTGCGTGTGGATCTAGAAATATATTTATCTTCATTGAAAGTCGTTCTAGGCGTTTTGGTTAACCTCATGTGGTGTTTACAGTTTTTTGTGTTCATGTTGATTTGATTTTGTGTGCTTGTGGGTTGACTAAAGTGCTCAGAGGGTTCAGTGTGTGCTGTGTTGGAAAGGGTGGTGGCCTGTGTGTGTCATTTGTGGGCATCTCTTTTGGACCTGTTCTGCTCTGGTCAGTGTGGAGAGATGGTTCTTTCATCCAGATGACCGGAGTTAGAACATTGTGATCCCACGTTCTGGCTGAGCAGTGGTATTTGACAAGAGGTTTTGGTGTGTGTGGTATCAGCAGTCTAATTAAAGCTCTCCAAGTATCTGTTATTGTAAGGGCGTTGTTGCCTCCTTTCTTTCTTTGATTCTGTCTGTCACAGCCGACTTGCCTTCAAGTGATATTAATAGTTGTGAATTTCTTCAACAAGGTTTGAGGCATAGAAATATTTAGTATTTAACATAACTCCATAAATCTACTCTTATTGGCCCCTAAAGACTCCAGTAAATTGTTTATAATGGAGTTAAGTTTTTTTTTAATGTTTTTGAAAAATGTATTTAATCAAAAATACAATAAACACACATACACACACACACACACACATATATATATATATATCATCTGTGATGAAAGCTGATTTTTCAGCATCATTACTCTTGTCACATGATCCTTTAGATATGCTGATTTGGTGATCAAGAAACATTTCTTATTATTATCAATGTTGAAAACAGTTGTGCTGCATATATTTTTGTAGAAACCACAAAATATTTAATATTTTTGTAGAAACCACAAAATATGTCAAAAAATAAACCACAAAACATTTTATATATTTGTAAAAAACACAAAATATTTTATAAAACATGATATTTTAGGATTTGTTTTAAATAGAATGACTTACTGTCACTTTTGATCAATTTAATGCATCTTTGTTAAATAAATTATTATTAATTGTTATATACTTATATTTTAGATCATGCTTGATGTGTTAATTAAATGTTTTTTAAAGCCCATCTAAATGTAATGTATTTCCTTAACGGGATGTTTTGGGCACACTATATGTGACATAAGTGAAATAGCATATTTAAAATGTAGGATAGCAATTTATTGCACCATGAAGTCAAGTTAATATGAATTAGATTTGAATGATTTTTCATTTGCAGTTCTGTTTTGTTTGGAATCACTGGAACATAATTTAATATGCTATTTTTGTTCTTGTGTTTATAATATTGCTGTATATCATAATCATCATATATCATAGAGTAGATGGTTTACTAATATTGTAGCTTGCAACTTCTCTCACTGTAAACCATTTGGCTCTTTGGCTTGATGTTATTTAAGGTCGAATTCTTGGCACTCCAGCCATCCACGAGGGGAACTCCATGCTTGAGGTTCTGAAAGTTTTCAACTAGTAAACACACTTGAATCTTGTTCTTAATCAAAAGTCAGCATCCATAGAAACAGTTTTAAGTTGATCGGCAGTAACCCTGATACACAATCCTCAAAACAGTTCTATTGATATGCATTCCAGAAAAACATTCCTGCTTGTGTTTAATAAAAAACAAGGGTTCAGCACTTCATTAGTGTGACTTATAACACTTGAGATTTGCCAGCATGAATTTTACATATGTGCACGCTGTAATGAAATGCATGCAATGCTAATTAGTAAAGCTAATGTGTCTTTGGGTGCTGACGACATTAAGACCACATTAAAGAAAAAGTTCACCGCAAAATTAGATTTCCGTCATTATTTACTCACCCTCATTTTAAATCCATATGTGACCCTGGACCACAAAACCAGTCATAAGGGTCAAAACCAGTCATTTTAATTGAGAGCTGAATAAATAATCTTTCCATTGATGTATGGTTTGTTATGATAGGACAATATTTGGCCGAGTTACAACTATTTGAAAATCTGGAATCTGAGGGTGCAAAAAAAATCGAAATATTGAGAAAATCACCTTTAAATTTGTCCAAATGAAGTTCTTAGCAATGCATATTACTAATCAAAAATTAGGTTTTGATATATTTACGGTAGGAAATTTACTAAATATATTCACAGAGCACGATCTTTACTTAATATCCTTATGATTTTTGGCATAAAAAAAAATCTATAATTTTGACCCATACAATGTATTGTTGGCTATTGTTACAAATATACCCCAGCGACTTAAGACTGGTTTTGTGGTCCAGGGACACATATAACTATTACGAATGTTATTTATATTCTAGTAAAAATATGTAGTTATTGCATCAGAAATAAATGTGAGTGTTTGAAACGACATGAGGATGTATAAATGACAGAACTCATTATTTATGTCATTAGAGGTTCATTATAGAAGATTGTCAAAATGTCAAAAAAAAAATTACATTATTGAAGTACAATCAGTGTTCAAAACTGTTCTTACCCCAATCCATTTTCTAAATTAAACGACTTTGAAAGTTTTGTATTTCAGCCACAGGTGGTGATAGAGAGGCCAACATTCCATAATGAACCTTTAATCTGGGTAGAATAATGTCACATCCCAGCCCTGCGGCTCTCCATCAACTTAAAACTACCCTGAAGTTCATTGTGGAGTGTGAGCGTGATCAGGACCCTTTGCCAGATGTTCTCGCAGTGAGCTCCTCCACCTTTGGCTACAACGTTAGCTGTGTCATCCTGACAAATGATCCTAAAGAGCATTACGTTAACCAGAAAGTACGACGTCGGGGTCATTAAAGTTTTTGAGGTTTCAACAAAGACTTTCATTTTGTAACTTATAAATCACAACCACAGACTCTGTCTATTAAACATTACCCCACCTCGGTAGTTCGCAATGCTTCATTTATCAGCATCTAAACAAACAAAACAAGACAGGCACATGATTACAGGGACATTTCGCTCCCTGCACCCCCTTATTGGCTGCAAGAGAACTGTTTGTGAGGAAACCTTCCTGTTCATGAGTTTCGTGTTAGTGAGACATCCGTGTGCATGACCGCGGCATGGCACTGGCTTGCGGAAACGTTGCCAGTTATGTTGACTACATTCCTCCCTCAGCTCCACCCCCGACCCACTCACTCATCTGAGACGCCTGTGTTTGTCCAACCACTTGTTTTGCAAGATGAAATGGCAGCAAATCAAGAGTTCGAGTCAAATGGTTCTCATGTGTTTCCTTCACTTTGGTCCGCTACATGCTTTCTCCAACAGAGCTCCTCATTTTCATGTCTTCCACTCTCTGTTATGTGGTTGC